>NW_027136301.1:284460-433481 GCF_039906515.1 Pseudorca crassidens
CATGTCTCCATGGCCTGTCCTGCCTTTCTGGATTTTACACTTTTTTCAGATGCTCCTTTTGACAGGGAGGAAGTGAGACTTCATTGTAGTGCAGATTTCCTTTGCAAGCTTGCTTGGTTGGCCAAAAAGGGCGTATGCGTTTTTTCCTGAATATATTCAGGAAAAAACGCATACGCCCTTTTTGGCCAAGTGCATCATTGTCGACGTTCTGAGTGTTTTCATATGTTTTCAATGCAATTCCAGTCTACCTCCTGAAATCGGTTTCCTGCAATTCTGCCTTGCTGTCAGTGCCTCTTCATAGCCTTACCTCAATATACTTTTTGAAAATTGTTGGCCTTTTTAACTCTGTAGGTTTTTGAATTGCCGTGGCCCTTAGCTGCATTTTTCAGCTCTTATTTTTGTGATCTTGCCTCATATCCACAGGATTTCTTCAGGCCCTATTCTTCTTCTGGGTCGCCTTGCTCTGCCTTTGGTTAATTCTTCTTCCTGATGTGAATTAGAGTGACATGTTCCCATTGAAACCGCTACAGCTATTTTCTCACTGGTTCCCCCTATTCCCATTCATCCTCCGCACTAACTGCAGACTGTGCGATACCGGAACGTAAAGGCATTGACTCTCCATGTGGAGATGTTGTTAGTAAAGTGGCTGGAATGTTGATCCGGAGCCCCAGGAGAGGAAAATGAGGTGCGTTTTAGAAACCTTTCCCGATCATATGGTATACCATCCGCTGGATTTCCCATGCATGGTTTAGCTGTAGGAAGATTCCCTTCAACCTGGAGTGTTGGGACCCTTGGAATGAGTAACATGAAGTATTGCATTAAACTTTCAGCAGTTGCTCACCAAAGCTCACCAATCCTCTCAGCCCCAAGTGTCCAGCCTTATGTCTTATCCAGCTGTGGGTTTATATGTGGTCATTCCAGGTTGCATCACAGCCCCTGAGCGAATTTTGTAAGAATTTTTCTCTCTTTCATTGTTTCTGCGTTTTGGTTTTAAAATTTATTTCTATAATGGGGTTTAGCTCATTTTCACTGCTGTGTTTGGCCGCTCTGCACACACTTGATTCCCTTATGGAGATATATCAATACATGGGTTTTAAGATTCTTATTACTCAGATATATTTCTCTGCGGTGTATAGGGTGTGTTGAGGCCAGTTCATTGAGCAAGGTGTAGATCTTGTCTAATACCTATTTGGTTTATTGAACGGTATCTGTGCTAATTTCAAACTCTGGTTTTATGCATCACCCCACCTCTCCTTTCCCCTTAAGCTGACATAAGTGTGTTTTCTAAATGTGAGACACTGTTCTGTTTTGTAATTCATTTTTTGTGCAGCCATATTTATCCTCCCTCTATAAGTGATATCTTATGATATGTTTCTTTTTCTGTTTGACTTATTTCAAGTAGTATTATCGGACCTAAATCCACTCTTTATCCTTCTACTAGCCTTATTACATTGATTTCATGGTGAAGAGATATTCCATTGTACATAAGTACCACATTTTCTTTATCCATTGTTCTCTTTCCTGGGATATTTAAGGTGTACTGAAGTTGAGGTTCTTGTAAACAGAGTAGCCCTAAACTGTGGTGTGCTTGTGTCTTGTTGATTTTTAGACTTCCCTAGATATACTTCCGTGATTGGAAGTGCCCTATGCTCTGTAGCTCTGTTTTTTAGATGATTTAGGAACCACCATACACTTCTCCAGAGTGGCTCTCGGCAGTTCACACACTGTCCATCAGCGTATAAAGGCTCCCTGTTCTCCATGGCCTGTCCTGCATTTCTGGTTTTTACAATTTTTTCGGATGGCCCTTTTGACCGGTGGGAAATGAGACTTCTTTGTTGTGCACATTTGCATTGCTTGCTTGCTTGGTTGCCCATAAAGTGCGTATGTGTTTTTTCCTGGATATATTCAGGAAAAAACGCATACTCCCTTTTGGGCCAACTGCATCATTGTCGAAATTCTGCCGCTTTTCATGTGCTTTAAAGACGAGTCCAATCTATCTCTTGAAATCTGTTTCTTGCAATTCTGTCTTGCATTCAGATCCTCTTCTTTGCCTTACCTCAACATATTTTGGGATGTTAGTTTTCATTTATAACTCTGCAGGTTTGTGAATTGCAGTGACCCTGAGCTCCATTTTTTAAGTTGCTCTTTTGTGAGCTGGCCTCAAAGCCGCAGGATTGCTTCAGGCCCTATTTTGGCTCCGGCGAGGCGGGCTGAGCCTTTTTTTAATTCTTATTCTTAATGGGAAATTAGAGTGACATGTGCCCGTCCAAACCCCTACAACTATTCTCTCATTGGTTCCCCCTCTTCCCGTTCATCCTCCTCACAATTTGCAAAATGTGTGAAACAGAAGTTTAAATGTGCTGATTCTCTAAGTGGGGAGATTCTAAGTAACGTGGCTGGAATGATGAACAGGAGCACCAGGAGAGGATAAATGAGGTGCATTTTAGACACATCTCCCAATCACATGGTGTACAGTCCTCTGGGTTTTCCATGCATGTTTTCGCTGTAGGAAGATCCCTTGAACCTGCAGATTTGGGACCCATTGAATGAGTACCAGGTAGTATTACTTTAAAGGGTGTGCATTTCCTCACCCAACCTCATATTTCTCTTAGCGCAAACAGTTTCCAGCCTTATGTCTCATCCTGCTGTGGGTCTAGATGTGTTCAATCCATGTTGCATCACCGTCCCTGAGGAAAAGTTGTAAGAGGTTTTCTCTGTCTCTCTGTCGTTTATTTTTTTCAATTTATTACTATATTGGTTACAGCTGATTTTCAAAGCTCTGTTTCTTGCTGCTGTACATCCACTTGATTCACATACAGAGAGACATCAATAAATTCTTTTTCGGATTCTTACCAGTCATATATATTCTTTTCCAGTGACTTGAGTGTGCTGAGTGCAGTTCTTTTAGCTACCGTGTAGGCCTTGTTGATTATCAGTTTGGTATTTGGAATGGTATCTTTGCTAATTTCAACCTCCTGGATGATGCCTCACCCCTCCCCACCTTTCCCGTTTAGCAGCCTTACGCGTGTTGTCTACATATTTGACTATGTTTTTGTTTTGTAATTTATTTCATGTGTAGCCATTTTGGATTCCACCTTTAAGTGATATCTTATGATATGTGTCTTTTTCTTTTTGAGTTATGTCACTTAGAATGATCATACGTAACTCCTCCGGAGTTGTTACAACTGGCCATATTTCATTGACTTCCAGGCTGAGTAATATTCCACTCTACATAAGTACCACATCTCTATCCATTTTTTCCCTCCAGAGACATTTAAGTTATATCCTAGTCGAGGATCTTTTAAACAGAGAGGCAGTAAACATTGGGGTGCCTGTGTCCTCTCGATTTTTGTTTTTCCCAAGACATACGCCCATGAGTGCAAGTGCCCTATGCTCTGTAGCTCATTTTTTAGATGCTTTAGTAAACACAATACACTTCTCCAGAATGGCCATTGGCAATATACATTTCCACTATAAGCCTCACAGGGCTCCCTCTTCTCCTTGCCCTGTCCTGCATTTCTGGTGTTTACACTTTATGAGGATGGCTCTTCTGACTGATGCGAAGTGATATCTTTTGTAGTATTGATTTCCAGTGCCCACCTGTTTGGTTGGCTAAAAAATTGTATGCCCTTTTCTTGAATATATACAGAAAAAAACGCATACAGCCTTTTTGGCCAACTGCAATGTTGGCAATGTTCAGCCCCTTTTCTTGTGCTTAATGGTGAGTCCTTTCTACCTCCTCAAATCCCTTTCCTGCCATTCTCCCTTGCTTACCAATCCTTTTCTCTGACTTTCCTCAAGACATTTTTCAGTGATAGATATTTTCAACTCTGCAGTTTCGTGAATTTTACTGCCCGAGTTCCATTGTTCAACTTGTGTTTATGGGAACTGGCCACAAAGCAGTGGGATTTCCTCAAGCCCTATACTGTTTCCATGGGCAACCCTAGCCTTTGGTCAATTCGTCTTCCTGATTGGAAATTAGAGTGACATGTGCCTGTCTGAACACCTAGGACTTGTCTCTCATTGTTCCTCATCCTTCCGCTTCATCCTCTGGACAAATTCCAAACTGTATGCAACAGGATGTTGACAGTGCTGACATCTCCAAGTGGGGAGACTGTTAGTAAAGACGCTGGAGGGGTGAACCCGAGCACCAGGAGATGAGGAGATGAGATGCCTTTTCCAAACTCTTCCCGATCAGACGGTATACCATCCTCTGTGTGTGACAGACATGTTTTAGCAGTAGGAAGAGTCCCATTCATGTAAGGAGAACACCAGGGCTTTTTCAAAATCAGTGTCTCCCCGAAACCCAAACTGGGGAATTTTTTAAGCTACGGCTACACATATGTTCATTAAGGGCCTTGGGAAGTAGGCAGAGTCCAAACTTTAGATGATTGAAGTCTTCAGGGTCAGAAGCACTCACCACTGGCTTCCCTTAGGTTACACTTTAACTGTCATTGATAGATGATGTCAATAAAAATATCTATTCTTTTTCCGATTATTTCCCCTTATAGGTTATTGCAAAATATTGAGTGTAGTTCCCTGTGCTATACAGTGGTTCCTTGTTGATGATCTATTTTATACATAGCAGTGTGTATGTGTTAATTCCAAACTGTTAATTTATCCCTCCTCCCACCTTTCCCCTTTGGTAATAATAAATTATAAGATTTTATACTTCTCAGAAATGGGGGAGCTGAAAGAGAGGTATCATTTTCAATGGAAAAGCATTTAAAACAAGATTGAAGCTTTAACCAAGATTATTAGATGTACATCCTTGGAAAGAAATCACTTCATTTCTCTAATATTGACCTGACAAATAAGACAAACCTTTTCACTGAACTTGCTTATAATAAAGTGATGGAAATATCAAATGGAAGTGTTAGAAACATCTTATTTTACCCGAGCCTTATAAACTGTTCTATGTTAACTACAGTTTGGCTCACACATCTGTTCATTGAAGTTACAATAGTCTCAATTTCTGTTACTGATCCTCCAGAGTGGACCCCAACAAGTGTCCCCCTGCCCAGTGTCATTGGGGCCAACAGATCGAGACTGAGTTTGGTTCACAAGCAAAGGAAACTTTATATTTTGATCAGAGAATGGAGAGGTGAGAGCATGCACTACCCCGTGGGCTGTGGGCTGGGCTGCTGTGTAGAGATCCTGTCAGAGTCAGTGGGAGGGAGGGGGCGGAGCACTCGAGGGCCGGGTTGGCTGCAGCTCAGGCTCTATATCTCGGAGTCTGCACTGGGCCCCAGGAGCTGAGGTGTCGACCCAGCCATTCTCCACTAGGAATTCTGGTCTGAAGTGCCGGGTGTGGAACCTCTGCATGCGGGACCCTAGGAGCACGTGAAATTAGACAAAGCACAAAGGATAAAAAAGGTCAGACTTGACTTTATTGCCCAGATTCTATTTTTATCTCCCAGGGATTTTTAATGGGCTTTGCTGGGGACAAACCCCTCCTCTGCCTTTTGTCCCGTTCCTCATTCTTGGAGTGCTGAGGGTGCAGACCCTTCTTCTGTAACTGCTGAGTGCTGAGTTGGGAGCCCTCATACCAGGGGATGAGGGTCAGAACTTCTCCCCAGCAGCCTCCAGGTGACGTTGATTGGCCCCAGGACCCCTGCCTCCCTGCTCGTCCGCCTGAGCACCAGCATTGGAAGTGTTATAGATTCTAATGACCTTTAAGGGTTCAGGAAAGAGATGTGCAGAGACGCTGTGGGGGCCGGTTTCACCCCGCCCCACATTTGTTCGGCCACCTTAGGCTGACCGTTTCTGCCAGCCTAGATGCTCTGACCAGTAGTCTGCTCTTTCTTCAATTAGGCCCCTGAATTAACGTAAAAACAGCACCACGTGTCAGAGCCCTGCCCGCTCAACTCCCAGACAGTCCAGGGTCAGTGGTGATCAAGGACCATGATGGCCACTGAGTCAACAGCCTTTTGAAGTAAACAGGAGTCCAGCCGGTCTTATTGGCCACCATCATCACGGTGTCTGTAGGCTTTTCTATGGTGACAGTGTGATATACGTTTCCCCCGCCAAGATTATTAGCTCCCCTCCGGGTGCAGTAAGTCCTGCAAGCAGTAGTCTACTCATTCGGGACACACTATTGTTGTTTTATGAGAGAAACTCCAGGTCAAGTGATGTTCACACGAGTCGTCATGGTGCCCTGTTGCCCCCGGTTATCTCTCTGGATGTTGGAGTTGGAGGGCCTCCTCACTCGAGGTCGGTGTGCCCACGGAGCGAACCCTGCAACTTCAGGGCATGTTTGGTGATTAGGATCACCACGTGGGGTCCTTTTCCCTTAGGAGGGAGGTGGCCTTTTGGGCTGCTGATTTCCAGGTTTTTAGATACCGCCAGTATCTTGGCCAGATGTGGCAGTGGGCCAAGCCCCTTGGTGACTCTATTTTATCCTACCTGGATGGCATTCTTGCGTTGTTCCATTTCAAGTGGTCCCAGTTTTTGCACTAATTCTCCAATGGCGACTCACCTTTCACCGGGAATGGAAAGGTCAAAGGGTTTAGCTCAATTAGGGAGTTCCAGGGCAAGGGTCTGAATTGACTGCTCTTTCCATTCTTGAAAGGCCACTTCTGGATTCTGTTCAAAAGGATCATCATCTTTTCCTTTCAGTGTTTCATATAGAGGCCCAGCTAGTAGACTGTAGTTAGGGATCCAGAAGCAGCAAACCCTGGCCTCCCCAGGAACCCCTAAGCTGTCTTCTAGTTTTAGAAAGGGGTAAGGCTGCAAATGGTTTCTTCCCTTTCCTGGGATGGGCTTCTCCGACCTTGTGTGAGAATGAAGCCCAGGCAGGTCACCGCAGTCTGTGATATTTGAGCTTTTTCTTGGACAACTTCTATCCTTTATTGGCTTGGTAGTTCAGAGGCCTCCTTAGTAGGGCTGGCGATCAGAATGTCGTCTGCATATTGAAGGAGGGTTTCCTTTTCTAGAGGTAGAACTTTTCGGTCTTTAGCTAAGCTTTCCCCAAAGATGGTGTGGGAATTTTTGAACCCTTGGGGCAAGACGGCCCGGAAGTATTGTTTTAGTTGTATGTTGAGTCCTGCCACTCACAAGCCAAAATTTCTTGTGACTCTGGGACTAATGGAATACAAAAGAAGGCATCATTGAAGACTAATACAGAATACCATGTCCTGGTGGTTGGTAGAATGACCAGCAGGGTGTAGGAAATGGAGCAACTGGAGGTATATCCTCGGTGGCTTCACTGACTGTCCTGACATCCTTTACCAGGTCCCCAGCAGCCCATGGGGCTCTCGTGGTCAGGCCAATCCCAGGATATGGAGCTCTCCTGGGCAGGTACCCCACCCCCAACCCAGCCCACGGGGCTCTCATGGTCAGGCCTCTCCCAGGATACAGAGCTACCCTTGCAGGTACCGTGGCAGGGCTGGGCACACAGGAACTGTGCACATAGCCCTCATTGAAGAGCACCCCCATCTCACCTGTCGCTCAGAGCTGACACAGAGCACCTCAGAGCAGGACTTGAACTAACAAACAGCAGCTCCAACAGGTCTGTGACCCTGGGCATCACTCTGTGTGGCCTCCCTCCACCTGGTCTTCCAGAGACTTCCACTGCACCCGGGGCACCAAGCCTCTGTCTCCAACCACCACCCACCCCTCCTCTCCCTGACTCCTGGGTTCCTCTCATTAGGAGAGGGTTTTCTTGAAGTTGTCTCCCACTCATGGGCCAGATAAAATGATTAGAAAACAAGCCAAAGCTGCAGCCCCTTGTCTATCCTGACTCTCAGGAGCCCACACCTGTTCCTTGGACCTGGCCGGTTCAGCAAGTTCCATTTTCTGCAACTGTGAGCCCCTGAGGGGTGATGATTGGCTGACCTGGGCAGCCTTACCATGCCGGCCAGCCCTCCCCAGGTGTGCCTGGGTTGAGATCAATATAAATACCACTCCAGGCAGCAAGAGCCCCTGCAGCTGTGCCTGACGCCATTTTCTCTGCCCTGTCAGCAGTCTCGGGGCTGGGCTGGTGGGAGGGAGTGAGAGGCCACGGCTTTGTGGGTGGCCCAGTGTGAGTGGGGCTCTGCTGGACTTTCTGCAGCAGTTGCCAGGCTGCCACCTGCTAAAGAAGAGGATGTGTCACCCATACCTGCTGCTGGAATTTCTCCCTGGGCAGAGGTGAGGAAGGAAAAAAGCAGTGGGGGCAGGGACAGGACGGGTATCTCAGGCAGGGAAATGGAAATCTTCCAGAAGAGCACCCAGGGACAGGACCATCCTGGCTGGCCTGCAGGCACCAAGTCAGCTGGCATGCTGTCACTCGTGTGGCTCCATGGCCCTTCCTCTAGGCTTTCAAGTCCTTGTATATATTCAGGTGTTTTACCTGGGAAGGGTGGGAACAGTTCAACAGCAACTGGCCTGGGGCTCAGCTCACGTTCACTCACAGATGCCTCGGCACAGTGCCCCAGCTTTGCAATGAGTACGCTTGTGTGGGGGCTGCTGGCTGAATGGGAGACGATTCCCCACCACTGACCAACTTCAGAATTGTTTACAACTGGAGCAAGTGCCCTGATACGGTTTTCCTCTGAGTAACTGGTGGGTTCTGTTTTTTTTTTTCTCTTTTTCGTTTTGGTTCAAGGTAGATTTTATTCCTCTTTTTTGTATTTACAGATATAAGCATGGAAATAATTTATTCATATAAATACATGTATGTGAAGGGAATAATTGTTTTTTCTGTTTTATTTTTTAAATTTTATTTCTTTTTAATTTTGAATTTTATTTTATATTTTTATACAGCAGGTTCTTATTGGTTATCTATTTTATACATATAAATGTTTACATGCCAATCCCAATCTCTCAGCTCCTCCCACCACCACCCCCCCAAGAGCTTTCCCCCCTTGTTGTCCATACGATTGTTGTCTACATCTGTTGCTCTATTTATGCCTTGCAAAACGGTTAATCTGTACAGTTTTTCTAGGTTCCACATATATGCATGAATATACAAGATTTGTTTTTCTCTTTCTGACTTACTTCACTCTGTATGACAGTCTCTAGATCCATCGACGTCTCTACAAATGACCCAATTTCATTCCTTTCATGGCTTAGTAATATTCCATTTTATATATGTACCACATTTTATGCATTCGTCTGTCTGTGGGCATTTAGGTTGCTTCCATTACCTCGATATTGTAAATAGTGATGCAATGAACATTGCGGTGAATGTCTCTTTTTGATTTATGGTTTTGTCTGTGTATATGTCCAGTACTGGGATTGCTGTATCATATGGTAATTCTATTATTAGTTTCTTAAGACTCCATATTGTTCTCCATAGTGACTGTATCAATTTATATTCCCAACAATAGTGGAAGAGGCTTCCTTTTCCCCACACCCTTTCCAGCAATTGTTGTTTGTAGATTTTCAGATGATGCCCATTCTAACAGGTGTGAGGTGATACCTCATTGTTGAGTCCATTTCGTTGAGCAAGGGGTAGGTCTTGTCTATTACATATTTGGCTTATGGAACGGTATCTGTGCTAATTTCAAACTCTGGTTTTATGCAGCACCCCAACTCACCTTTCCCCTTAAGCAAGCATAAGTTGGTTTTCTAAACTTGAGACCCTGTTCTGTTTTGTAATTCAGTTCATGTGTAGCCACGTTTACATTCCATGTATTAGTGATACCTTATGATGTTTCTTTATCTGTGTGACTTATTTCACTTAGAATCATCGTGCCTCAATCCACTCATAATGCGGGTACAGGCCTGGTGACACAGATTTCATTGCTGAGTGGTACTCTGTTGTACGTTAAGTACCGCAACTTCTTTATCAATTATTTGCTCTCTGGGATACTTAACTTGTACCATAGAAGAGGTTCCTGTAAACAGAGCCGTCCCAAATTTTGGGGTGGCTGTGTCTTTTTGATTTTAATTTCCCTAAGCTATAGGACCATAAGTGGAAATGCCCTAGACTCTGTTGCTTTGTTTTTCAGATGTATCAGGAAACACCATACACTTCTCCAGAGTGGCTGTTGGCAATTTACATCCCGCCCATCAGCATAACAAGGTTCCTTTATCCCCATGGCTTGTCTTGCCTTTCTGCATTTTCCACTTTTTTCAGATGGCTCTTTAAAACGGGGGGAAGTGACACTTCATAGTAGGTCGGATTTCGATTGCAAGCTTGCTTGGTTTGCCAAAAAGGGCGTATGCGTTTTTTCCTGAATATATTCAAGAAAAAACGCATATGCTCTTTTTGGCCAAGTGCATCATTGTGGATGTTCTGCCTCTTTTCCTATGCTTTACATGCAATTCCAGTCTACCTCCTGAAATGGGTTTCCTGCAATTCTGCCCCGCTTTCGAGTCCTCTTGGCAGCCTTACTTCAATATATTTTTGGACGATAGCTGTCATTTATAACTCTGCAGGTTTGTGAATTACAGTGCCCCTGAGCTCCTTTCTTCAACTCGCTTTCTTGTGAGCTGGCCGCAACACTGCAGGATTGCTTCAGGCCCTAGTGTGGTTCCAGCATGGCACGCTGAGCCTTTGGTTAATTCCTCTTCCTGGTGGGAAATGAGAGTTAAATTTGTCCGTCCAGACACCTCCAGCTAGTCTCTCATTGGTTCTCCCTATTCCTGTCCATTTTCCGCAGAAATGGCAAACTGGGCCAAACAGGAGGTTAAAGGCACTGACTCTCCAAGTGGCGAGAGTGTTAGTAAAGAGTCTGGAATGTTGCACCCGAGTACCAGGGAACGAAAAGTGAGACATTTGAACACGTTTCCCGATCACACGGTGGATCATACTCTGGGTTCCACATGCATGTTTTAGGTGAAGGAAGAATCCCTTAAACCTGGAGAGTTGAGACCCATGGAATGGGTACCATGCAATATGACTTCAAAGGTTCTGCATTGGCTCACCGAACCTCAACAATCCTATCACTGCAGCGCTTATGCCACTGTACACACGCTTGATTCTCTTTCGGAGACATATAAATCCATAGATTTTAAGATTCTTACTAGTCAGGTGTATTCTTAGGCGTTTAATATGGGATGTAGAGTCCACTTCGTTGAGCAAGGAGTAGCTCTTGTCTATTACATATTTGGCTTATGGAACGGTATCTGTGCTAATTTAAATCTCAGGTTTTATGCACCACCCCAACTCACCTTTCCCCTTAAACAAGCATAAGTTGGTTTTCTACATTTGAGACCCTGTTCTGTTTTGTAATTCAGTTTCTGTGTAGGCAAGTTTACATTCCGTGTATTAGTGATATCTTATGATGTTTCTTTTTCTGTGTGACTTATTTCACTTAGAATCATCGTACCTGAATCCACTCATTATGCTGCTACGGGCCTGATGATATAGATTTCATTGCTGAGTGATATTGCATTGTACGTAAGTACCACAAATTCTTTATCCATTTTTCATTTTCTGTGTTATTGAACTTGTACCGTAAACGAGGTTCTTGTAAACAGAGCTGTCCCAAACTTTGGGGTGGCTGTGTCTTTTTGATTTTAATTTCCCTAAGCTATAGGACCATAAGAGGAAGTGCCCTAGGCTCTGTTGCTTTGTTTTGTAGATGTTTCAGGAAACACCATACACTTCTCCAGAGTGGCTGTTGGCAATTTACATACCGCCCATCAGCATAGCAAGGCTCCCAGTTCTCCATGGCCTGTCCTGCCTTTCTGGATTTTATACTTTTTTCAGATGGCCCTTTTGACCAGGGGGCAGTGAGACTTCATTGTAGTGCAGATTTCCTTTGCAAGCGTGCTTGGTTGGCCAAAAAGGGCGTATGCGTTTTTTCCTGAATATATTCAGGAAAAAACGCATACGCCCTTTTTGGCCAAGTGCATCATTGTGGACGTTTTGCCTCTTTTCCTATGCTTTACATGCAATTCCAGTCTACCTCCTGAAATCGGTTTCCTGCAATTCTGCCCCGCTTACAAGTCCTCTTGGCAGCCTTACTTCAATATATTTTTGGACGATAGCTGTCATTTATAACTCTGCCGGTTTGTGAATTACAGTGCCCCTGAGCTCCTTTCTTCAACTCGCTTTCTTGTGAGCTGGCCGCAACACCGCAGGATTGCTTCAGGCCCTAGTGTGGTTCCGGCATGGCACGCTGAGACTTTGGTTAATTCCTCTTCCTGGTGGGAAATGAGAGTTAAATTTGCCCGTCCAGACACCTCCAGATAGTCTCTCATTGGTTCTCCCTATTCCTGTTCATCTTCCGCAGAAATTGCAAACTGGGCCAAACAGGAGGTTAAAGGCACTGACTCTCCAAGTGGGGAGAGTGTTAGTAAAGCATCTGGAATGTTGCACCCGAGTACCAGGGGACGAAAAGTGAGACATTTGAACACGTTTCCCGATCACACGGTGGATCATACTCTGGGTTCCACATGCATGTTTTAGGTGAAGGAAGAATCCCTTAAACCTGGAGAGTTGAGACCCATGGAATGGGTACCATGCAATATGACTTCAAAGGGTCTGCATTTGCTCACCGAACCTCACCAATCCTATCACTGCTGCATTTATGGCGCTGTAGACACGCTTGATTCTCTTTCGGAGACATATAAATCCATAGGTTTTAAGATTCTTACTAGTCAGGTATATTCTTAGGCGTTTAATATGTGGTGTTGAGTCCACTTCGTTGAGCAAGGAGTAGCTCTTGTCTATTACCTATTTGGCTTATGGAATGGTATCTGTGCTAATTTCAATCTCTGGTTTTATGCAGCACCCCAACTCACCTTTCCCCTTAAGCAAGCATAAGTTGGTTTTCTACATTTGAGATCCTGTTCTGTTTTGTATTTCAGTTCCTGGGTAGCCAAGTTTACATTCCGTGTAGTAGTGATATCTTATGATGTTTCTTTTTCTGTGTGACTTATCTCACTTAGAATCATCGTACCTGAATCCACTCATTATGCTGCTACTGGCCTGATGACATAGATTTCATTCCTGAGTGATATTGCATTGTACGTGAGTACCACAACTTCTTTATCCATTTTTCGCTTTCTGCGATATTGAACTTGTACCGTAAATGAGGTTCTTGTAAACAGAGCCGTCCCAAACTTTGGGGTGGCTGTGTCTTTTTGATTTTAATTTCCCTAAGCTATAGGACCATAAGTGGAAGTGCCCTAGGCTCTGTTGCTTTGTTTTTTAGATGTTTCAGGAAACACCATACACTTCTCCAGAGTGGCTGTTGGCAATTTACATCCCGCCCATCAGCATAACAAGGCTCCCAGTTCTCCATGGCCTGTCCTGCCTTTCTGGATTTTATACTTTTTTCAGATGGCCCTTTTGACCGGGGGGCAGTGAGACTTCATTGTAGTGCAGATTTCCTTTGCAAGCTTGCTTGGTTGGCCAAAAAGGGCGTATGCGTTTTTTCCTGAGTATATTCAGGAAAAAACGCATACGCCCTTTTTGGCCAAGTGCATCATTGTGGACGTTCTGCCTCTTTTCCTATGCTTTACATGCAATTCCAGTCTACCTCCTGAAATCGGTTTCCTGTAATTCTGCCCCGCTTTCAAGTCCTCTTGGCAGCCTTACTTCAATATATTTTTGGACGATAGCTGTCATTTTTAACTCTGCAGGTTTGTGAATTACAGTGCCCCTGAGCTCCTTTCTTCAACTCGCTTTCTTGTGAGCTGGCCGCAACACCGCAGGATTGCTTCAGGCCCTAGTGTGGTTCCGGCATGGCACGCTGAACCTTTGGTTAATTCCTCTTCCTGGTGGGAAATGAGAGTTAAATTTGCCCGTCCAGACACCTCCAGCTAGTCTCTTATTGGTTCTCCCTATTCCTGTTCATTTTCCGCAGAAATTGCAAACTGGGCCAAACAGGAGGTTAAAGGCACTGACTCTCCAAGTGAGGAGAGTGTTAGTAAAGCGTCTGGAATGTTGCACCCGAGTACCAGGGGACGAAATCTGACACATTTGAACACGTTTCCCGATCACACGGTGGATCATACTCTGGGTTCCACATGCATGTTTTAGCTGAAGGAAGAATCCCTTAAACCTGGAGAGTTGAGACCCTTGGCATGGGTACCATGCAATATGACTTCAAAGGGTCTGCATTGGCTCACCGAACCTCACCAATCCTATCACTGCTGCGCTAATGCACTGTACACACGCTTGATTCTCTTTCAGAGACATATAAATCCATAGGTTTTAAGATTCTTACTAGTCAGGTATATTCTTAGGCGTTTAATATGAGGTGTAGAGTCCACTTCGTTGAGCAAGGAGTAGCTCTTGTCTATTACATATTTGGCTTATGGAACAGTATCTGTGCTAATTTCAATCTTTGGTTTTATGCAGCACCCCAACTCACCTTTGCCCTTAAGCAAGCATAAGTTGGTTTTCTACATTTGAGACCCTGTTCTGTTTTGTAATTCAGTTCCTGTGTAGCCAAGTTTACATTCTGTGTATTAGTGATATCTTATGATGTTTCTTTTTCTGTGTGACTTATTTCACTTAGAATCATCGTACCTGAATCCACTCATTATGCTGCTTCGGGCCTGATGATATACATTTCATTGCTGAGTGATATTGCATTGTACATAAGTACCACAAATTCTTTATCCATTTTTCGCTTTCTGTGATATTGAACTTGTACCGTAAATGAGGCTCTTGTAAACAGAGCCGTCCCAAACTTTGGGGTGGCTGTGTCTTTTTGATTTTAATTTCCCTAAGCTATAGGACCATAAGTGGAAGTGCCCTAGGCTCTGTTGCTTTGTTTTTTAGATGTTTCAGGAAACACCATACACTTCTCCAGAGTGGCTGTTGGCAATTTACATCCCGCCCATCAGCATAACAAGGCTCCCAGTTCTCCATGGCCTGTCCTGCATTTCTGGATTTTATACATTTTTCAGATGGCCCTTTTGACCGGGGGGCAGTGAGACTTCATTGTAGTGCAGATTTCCTTTGCAAGCTTGCTTGGTTGGCCAAAAAGGGCGTATGCGTTTTTTCCTGAATATATTCAGGAAAAAACGCATACGCCCTTTTTAGCCAAGTGCATCATTGTGGACGTTCTGCCTCTTTTCCTATGCTTTACATGCAATTCCAGTCTACCTCCTGAAATCGGTTTCCTGCAATTCTGCCCCGCTTTCAAGTCCTCTTGGCAGCCTTACTTCAATATATTTTTGGACGATAGCTGTCATTTATAACACTGCTGGTTTGTGAATGACAGTGCCCCTGAACTCCTTTCTTCAACTCGCTTTCTTGTGAGCTGGCCGCAACACCGCAGCATTGCTTCAGGCCCTAGAGTGGTTCCGGCATGGCACGCTGAGCCTTTGGTTAATTCCTCTTCCTGGTGGGAAATGAGAGTTAAATTTGCCCATCCAGACACATCCAGCAAGTCTCTCATTGGTTCTCCCAATTCCTGTTCATTTTCCGCAGAAATTGCAAACTGGGCCAAACAGGAGGTTAAAGGCACTGACTCTCCAAGTGGGGAGAGTGTTAGTAAAGCGTCTGGAATGTTGCACCCGAGTACCAGGGGACGAAATCTGACACATTTGAACACGTTTCCCGATCACACGGTGGATCATACTCTGGGTTCCACATGCATGTTTTAGCTGAAGGAAGAATCCCTTAAACCTGGAGAGTTGAGACCCATGGAATGGGTACCATGCAATATGACTTCAAAGGTTCTGCATTGGCTCGCCGAACCTCATCAATCCTATCACTTTTGCGTTTATGCCACTGTACACACGCTTGATTCTCTTTCGGAGACATATAAATCCATAGGTGTTAAGAGTCTTACTAGTCAGGTATATTCTTAGGCGTTTAATATGGGGTGTAGAGTCCACTTCGTTGAGCAAGGAGTAGCTCTTGTCTATTACATATTTGGCTTATGGAACGGTATCTGTGCTAATTTCAATCTCTGGTTTTATGCAGCACCCCAACTCACCTTTCCCCTTAAGCAAGCATAAGTTGGTGTTCTACATTTGAGACCCTGTTCTGTTTTGTAATTCTGTTCCTGTGTAGCCAAGTTTACATTCCGTGTAGTAGTGATATCTTATGATGTTTCTTTTTCTGTGTGACTTATTTCACTTAGAATCATCGTACCTGAATCCACTCATTATGCTGCTACGGACCTGATGACATAGATTTCATTGCTGAGTGATATTGCATTGTATGTACCTACCACAACTTCTTTATCCATTTTTCACTTTCTGTGATATTGAACTCGTACTGTAAACGAGGTTCTTGTAAACAGAGCTGTCCGAAACTTTGGGGTGGCTGTGCCTTTTTGATTCTAATTTCCCTAAGCTATAGGACCATAAGTGGAAGTGCCCTAGGCTCTGTTGCTTTGTTTTGTAGATGTTTCAGGAAACACCATACACTTCTCCAGAGTGGCTGTTGGCAATTTACATCTCGCCCATCAGCATAATAAGTTTCCCAGTTCTCCATGGCCTGTCCTGCTTTTCTGGATTTTACACTATTTTCCGATGGCCCTTTTGACCGGGGGGCAGTGAGACTTCATTGTAGTGCAGATTTCCTTTGCAAGCTTGCTTGGTTGACCAAAAAGGGCGTATGCGTTTTTTCCTGAATATATTCAGGATAAAACGCATACGCCCTTTTTGGCCAAGTGCATCATTGTGGACGTTCTGCCTCTTTTCCTATGCTTTACATGTAATTCCAGTCTACCTCCTGAAATCGGTTTCCTACAATTCTGCCCCGTTTTCAAGTCCTCTTGGCAGACTTACTTCAATAGATTTTTGGATGATAGCTGTCATTTATAACTCTGCAGGTTTGTGAATTACAGTGCCCCTGAGCTCCTTTCTTCAACTCGCTTTCTTGTGAGCTGGCCGCAACACCGCAGCCTTGCTTCAGGCCCTAGTGTGGTACCGGCATGGCACGCAGAGCCTTTGGTTAATTCCTCTTCCTGGTGGGAAATGAGAGTTAAATTTGCCCGTCCAGACACCTACAGCTAGTCTCTCATTGGTTCTCCCTATTCCTGTTCCTTTTCCGCAGAAATTGCAAACTGGGCCAAACAGGAGTTTAAAGGCACTGACTCTCCAAGTGGGGAGAGTTTTAGTAAAGCGTCTGGAATGTTGCACCCGAGTACCAGGGGACGAAAACTGAAACACATTTGAACACGTTTCCCGATCACACGGTGGATCATCCTCTGGGTTTCACATGCATGTTTTAGGTGAAGGAAGAATCCCTTAAACCTGGAGAGTTGAGACCCATGGAATGGGTACCATGAAATATGAATTCAAAGGGTCTGCATTTGCTCACCGAACCTCACCAATCCTATCACTGCTGCGTTTATGCAGCTGTACACACGCTTGATTCTCTTTTGGAGACATATAAATCCATAGGATTTAAGATTCTTACTAGTCAGGTGTATTCTTAGGCGTTTAATATGAGATGTAGAGTCCACATCGTTGAGCAAGGAGTAGCTCTTGTCTATTACATATTTGGCTTATGGAACGGTATCTGTGCTAATTTAAATCTCTGGTTTTATGCAGCACCCCAACTCACCTTTACCCTTAAGCAAGCATAAGTTGGTTTTCTACATTTGAGACCCTGTTCCGTTTTGTAATTCAGTTTCTGTGTAAGCAAGTTTACATTCCTTGTAGTAGTGATAACTTATGATGTTTCTTTTTCTGTGTGACTTATTTCACTTAGAATCATCGTACCTGAATCCACTCATTATGCTGCTACGGGCCTGATGATATAGATTTCATTGCTGAGTGATATTGCATTGTACGTAAGTACCACAAATTCTTTATCCATTTTTCACTTTCTGTGTTATTGAACTTGTACCGTAAACGAGGTTCTTGTAAACAGAGCCGTCCCAAACTTTGGGGTGGCTGTGTCTTTTTGATTTTAATTTCCCTAAGCTATAGGACCATAAGTGGAAGTGCCCTAGGCTCTGTTGCTTTGTTTTTTAGATGTTTCAGGAAACACCATACACTTCTCCAGAGTGGCTGTTGGCAATTTACATCCCGCCCATCAGCATAACAAGGCTCCCAGTTCTCCATGGCCTGTCCTGCCTTTCTGGATTTTATACATTTTTCAGATGGCCCTTTTGACTGGGGAGCAGTGAGACTTCATTGTAGTGCAGATTTCCTTTGCAAGCTTGCTTGGTTGGCCAAAAAGGGCGTATGCGTTTTTTCCTGAATATATTCAGGAAAAAACGCATACGTCCTTTTTGGCCAAGTGCATCATTGTGGACGTTCTGCCTCTTTTCCTATGCTTTACATGCAATTCCAGTCTACCTCCTGAAATCGGTTTCCTGCAATTCTGCCCCGCTTTCAAGTCCTCTTGGCAGCCTTACTTCAATATATTTTTGGACGATAGCTGTCATTTATAACTCTGCAGGTTTGTGAATTACAGTGCCCCTGAGCTCCTTTCTTCAACTCGCTTTCTTGTGAGCTGGCCGCAACACCGCAGGATTGCTTCAGGCCCTAGTGTGGTTCCGGCATGGCACGCTGAGCCTTTGGTTAATTCCTCTTCCTGGTGGGAAATGAGAGTTAAATTTGCCCGTCCAGACACCTCCAGCTAGTCTCTCATTGGTTCTCCCTATTCCTGTTCATTTTCCGCAGAAATGGCAAACTGGGCCAAACAGGAGGTTAAAGGCACTGACTCTCCAAGTGGGGAGAGTGTTAGTAAAGCGACTGGAATGTTGCACCCGAGTACCAGGGGACGAAAACTGAGACACATTTGAACACGTTTCCCGATCACATGGTGGATCATACTCTGGGTTCCACATGCATGTTTTAGCTGAAGGAAGAATCCCTTAAACCTGGAGAGTTGAGACCCATGGAATGGGTACCATGCAATATGACCTCAAAGGGTCTGCATTTGCTCACCGAACCTCACCAATCCTATCACTGCTGCATTTATGCCGCTGTACACACGCTTGATTCTCTTTCGGAGAGATAGAAATCTATAGGTTTTAAGATTCTTACTGGTCAGGTATATTCTTAGGCGTTTAATATGGGGTGTAGAGTCCACTTCGTTGAGCAAGGAGTAGCTCTTGTCTATTACATATTTGGCTTATGGAATGGTATCTGTGCTAATTTCAATCTCTGGTTTTATGCAGCACCCCAACTCACCTTTCCCCTTAAGCAAGCATAAGTTGGTTTTCTACATTTGAGACCCTGTTCTGTTTTGTAATTCAGTTCCTTTGTAGCCAAGTTTACATTCCGTGTAGTAGTGATATCTTATGATGTTTCCTTTTCTGTGTGACTTATCTCACTTAGAATCATCGTACCTGAATCCACTCATTATGCTGCTACGGGCCTGATGACATAGATTTCATTGCTGAGTGATATTGCATTGTACATAAGTACCACAACTTCTTTATCCATTTTTCGCTTTCTGTGATATTGAACTTGTACCGTAAACGAGGTTCTTGTAAACAGAGCCGTCCCAAACTTTGGGGTGGCTGTTTCTTTTTGATTTTAATTTCCCTAAGCTATAGGACCATAAGTGGAAGTGCCCTAGGCTCTGTTGCTTTGTTTTTTAGATGTTTCAGGAAACACCATACACTTCTCCAGAGTGGCTGTTGGCAATTTACATCCCGCCCATCAGCATAACAAGGCTCCCAGTTCTCCATGGCCTGTCAGGCCTTTCTGGATTTTATTTTTTTTCAGATGGCCCTTTTGACTGGGGGGCAGTGAGACTTCATTGTAGTGCAGATTTCCTTTGCAAGCTTGCTTGGTTGGCCAAAAAGTGCGTATGCGTTTTTTCCTGAATATATTCAGGAAAAAACGCATACGCCCTTTTTGGCCAAGTGCATCATTGTGGACGTTCTGCCTCTTTTCCTATGCTTTACATGCAATTCCAGTCTACCTCCTGAAATCGGTTTCCTGCAATTCTGCCCCGCTTTGAAGTCCTCTTGTCAGCCTTACTTCTATATATTTTTGGACGATAGCTGTCATTTTTAACTCTGCAGGTTTGTGAATTACAGTGCCCCTGAGCTCCTTTCTTCAACTCGCTTTCTTCTGAGCTGGCCGCAACACCGCAGGATTGCTTCAGGCCCTAGTGTGGTTCCGGCATGGCACGCTGAGCCTTTGGTTAATTCCTCTTCCTGGTGGGAAATGAGAGTTAAATTTGCCCGTCCAGACACCTCCAGCTAGTCTCTCATTGGTTCTCCCTATTCCTGTTCATTTTCCGCAGAAATTGCAAACTGGGCCAAACAGGAGGTTAAAGGCACTGACTCTCCAAGTGGGGAGAGTGTTAGTAAAGCGTCTGGAATGTTGCACCCGAGTACCAGGGGACGAAATCTGACACATTTGAACACGTTTCCCGATCACACGGTGGATCATACTCTGGGTTCCACATGCATGTTTTAGCTGAAGGAAGAATCCCTTAAACCTGGAGAGTTGAGACCCATGGAATGGGTACCATGCAATATGACTTCAAAGGTTCTGCATTTGCTCACTGAACCTCACCAATCCTATCACTGCTGCATTTATGCCGCTGTAGACATGCTTGATTCTCTTTTGGAGACATATAAATCCATAGGTTTTAAGATTCTTACTAGTCAGGTATATTCTTAGGCATTTAATATGGGGTGTTGAGTCCACTTCGTTGAGCAAGGAGTAGCTCTTGTCTATTACCTATTTGGCTTATGGAACGGTATCTGTGCTAATTTCAATCTCTGGTTTTATGCAGCACCCCAACTCACCTTTCCCCTTAAGCAAGCATAAGTTGGTTTTCTACATTTGAGATCCTGTTCTGTTTTGTAATTCAGTTCCTGTGTAGCCAAGTTTACATTCCGTGTATTAGTGATATCTTATGATGTTTCTTTTTCTGTGTGACATATTTCACTTAGAAATATCGTACCTGAATCCACTCATTATGCTGCTACGGGCCTGATGACATAGATTTCATTCCTGAGTGATATTGCATTGTACGTAAGTACCACAACTTCTTTATCCATTTTTCACTTTCTGTGATATTGAACTTGTACCATAAACGAGATTCTTGTAAACAGAGCCGTCCCAAACTTTGGGGTGGCTGTGTCTTTTTGATTTTAATTTCCCTAAGCTATACGACCATAAGTGGAAGTGCCCTAGGCTCTGTTGCTTTGTTTTTTAGATGTTTCAGGAAACACCATACACTTCTCCAGAGTGGCTGTTGGCAATTTACATCCCGCCCATCAGCATAACAAGGCTCCCACGTCTCCATGGTCTGTTCTGCCTTTCTGGATTTTACACTTTTTTGACATGGCCCTTTTGACCGGGGGGCAGTGAGACTTCATTGTAGTGCAGATTTCCTTTGCAAGCTTGCTTGGTTGGCCAAAAAGGGCGTATGCGTTTTTTCCTGAATATATTCAGGAAAAAACGCATACGCCCTTTTTGGCCAAGTGCATCATTGTGGACGTTCTGCCTCTTTTCCTATGCTTTACATGCAATTCCAGTCTACCTCCTGAAATCGGTTTCCTGCAATTCTACCCCGCTTTCAAGTCCTCTTGGCAGCCTTACTTTAATATATTTTTGGACGATAGATGTCATTTATAACTCTGCAGGTTTGTGAATTACAGTGCCCCTGAGCTCCTTTCTTCAACTCGCTTTCTTGTGAGCTGGCCGCAACACCGCAGGATTGCTTCAGGCCCTAGTGTGGTTCCGGCATGGCACGCTGAGCCTTTGGTTAATTCCTCTTCCTGGTGGGAAATGAGAGTTAAATTTGCCCGTCCAGACACCTCCAGCTAGTCTCTCACTGGTTCTCCCTATTCCTGTTCATCTTCCGCAAAAATTGCAAACTGGGCCAAACAGGAGGTTAAAGGCACTGACTCTCCAAGTGGGGAGAGTGTTAGTAAAGCATCTGGAATGTTGCACCCGAGTACCAGGGGACAAAAACTGAGACACATTTGAACACGTTTCCCGATCACACGGTGGATCATACTCTGGGTTCCACATGTATGTTTTAGCTGAAGGAAGAATCCCTTAAACCTGGAGAGTTGAGACCCATGGAATGGGTACCATGCAATATGACCTCAAAGGGTCTGCATTTGCTCACCGAACCTCACCAATCCTATCACTGCTGCGTTTATGCCGCTGTACACACGCTTGATTCTCTTTCGGAGACATATAAATCCATAGGTGTTAAGATTCTTACTAGTCAGGTATATTCTTAGGCGTTTAATATGGGGTGTAGAGTCCACTTCGTTGAGCAAGGAGTAGCTCTTGTCTATTACATATTTGGCTTATGGAACGGTATCTGTGCTAATTTCAATCTCTGGTTTTATGCAGCACCCCAACTCACCTTTCCCCTTAAGCAAGCATAAGTTGGTTTTCTACATTTGAGACCCTGTTCTGTTTTGTATTTCAGTTCCTGGGTAGCCAAGTTTACATTCCGTGTAGTAGTGATATCTTATGATGTTTCTTTTTCTGTGTGACTTATTTCACTTAGAATCATCATACCTGAATCCACTCATTATGCTGCTATGGGCCTGATGACATAGATTTCACTGCTGAGTGATATTGCATTGTACGTAAGTACCACAACTTCTTTATCCATTTTTCGCTTTCTGTGATATTGAACTTGTACCGTAAACGAGGTTCTTGTAAACAGAGCCGTCCCAATCTTTGGGGTGGCTGTTTCTTTTTGATTTTAATTTCCCTAAGCTATAGGACCATAAGTGGAAGTGCCCTAGGCTCTGTTGCTTTGTTTTTTAGATGTTTCAGGAAACACCATACACTTCTCCAGAGTGGCTGTTGGCAATTTACATCCCGCCCATCAGCATAACAAGGCTCCCAGTTCTCCATGGCCTGTCCTGCCTTTCTGGATTTTACACTTTTTTCAGATGGCCCTTTTGACTGGGGGGCAGTGAGACTTCATTGTAGTGCAGATTTCCTTTGCAAGCTTGCTTGGTTGGCCAAAAATTGCGTATTCATTTTTTCCTGAATATATTCAGGAAAAAACGCATACGCCATTTTTGGCCAAGTGCATCATTGTGGACGTTCTGCCTCTTTTCCTATGCTTTACATGCAATTCCAGTCTACCTCCTGAAATCGGTTTCCTGCAATTCTGCCCCGCTTTCAAGTCCTCTTGGCAGCCTTACTTCAATATATTCTTGGACGATAGCTGTCATTTTTAACTCTGCATTTTTGTGAATTACAGTGCCCCTGAGCTCCTTTCTTCAACTCGCTTTCTTGTGAGCTGGCCGCAACACCGCAGGATTGCTTCAGGCCCTAGTGTGGTTCCGGCATGGCACGCTGAGCCTTTGGTTAATTCCTCTTCCTGGTGGGAAATGAGAGTTAAATTTGCCTGTACAGGCACCTCCAGCTAGTCTCTCATTGGTTCTCCCTATTCCTGTTCATTTTCCGAAGAAATTGCAAACTGGGCCAAACAGGAGGTTAAAGGCACTGACTCTCCAAGTGGGGAGAGTGTTAGTAAAGCGACTGGAATGTTGCACCCGAGTACCAGGGGACGAAAACTGAGACACATTTGAACACGTTTCCCGATCACACGGTGGATCATACTCTGGGTTCCACATGCATGTTTTAGCTGAAGGAAGAATCTCTTAAACCTGGAGAGTTGAGACCCATGGAATGGGTACCATGCAATATGACCTCAAAGGGTCTGCATTTGCTCACCAAACCTCACCAATGCTATCACTGCTGCGTTTATGCCCCTGTACACACGCTTGATTCTCTTTCGGAGACATATGAATCCATAGGTTTTAAGATTCTTACTAGTCAGGTATATTCTTAGGCGTTTAATATGGGGTGTAGAGTCCACTTCGTTGAGCAAGGAGTAGCTCTTGTCTATTACATATTTGGCTTATGGAACGGTATCTGTGCTAATTTCAATCTCTGGTTTTATGCAGCACCCCAACTCACCTTTCCCCTTAAGCAAGCATAAGTTGGTTTTCTACATTTGAGTCCCTGTTCTGTTTTGTAATTCTGTTCCTGTGTAGCCAAGGTTACATTCTGTGTAGTAGTGATATCTTATGTTTCTTTTTCTGTGTGACTTATTTCACTTAGAATCATCGTACCTGAATCCACTCATTATGCTGCTATGGGCCTGATGATACACATTTCATTGCTGAGTGATATTGCATTGTACGTAAGTACCTCAAAGTCTTTATCCATTTTTCGCTTTCTGTGATATTGAACTTGTACCGTAAACGAGGTTCTTGTAAACAGAGCCGTCCCAAACTTTGGGGTGGCTGTGTCTTTTTGATTTTAATTTCCCTAAGCTATACGACCATAAGTGGAAGTGCCCTAGGCTCTGTTGCTTTGTTTTTTAGATGTTTCAGGAAACACCATACACTTCTCCAGAGTGGCTGTTGGCAATTTACATCCCGCCCATCAGCATAACAAGGCTCCCAGTTCTCCATGGCCTGTCCTGCCTTTCTGGATTTTATACTTTTTTCAGATGGCCCTTTTGACCGGGGGGCAGTGAGACTTCATTGTAGTGCAGATTTCCTTTGCAAGCTTGCTTGGTTGGCCCAAAAGGGCGTATGCGTTTTTTCCTGAATATATTCAGGAAAAAACGCATACGCCCTTTTTGGCCAAGTGCATCATTGTGGACGTTCTGCCTCTTTTCCTATGCTTTACATGCAATTCCAGTCTAACTCCTGAAATCAGTTTCCTGCAATTCTGCCCCACTTTCAAGTCCTCTTGGCAGCCTTACTTCAATATATTTTTGGACGATAGCTGTCATTTATAACTCTGCAGGTTTGTGAATTACAGTGCCCCTGAGCTCCTTTCTTCAACTCGCTTTCTTGTGAGCTGGCCGCAACACCGCAGGATTGCTTCAGGCCCTAGTGTGGTTCCGGCATGGCACGCTGAGCCTTTGGTTAATTCCTCTTCCTGGTGGGAAATGAGAGTTAAATTTGCCCGTCCAGACACCTCCAGCTAGTCTCTCATTGGTTCTCCCTATTCCTGTTCATCTTCCGCAGAAATGGCAAACTGGGCCAAACAGGAGGTTAAAGGCACTGACTCTCCAAGTGGGGAGAGTGTTAGTAAAGCGTCTGGAATGTTGCACCCGAGTACCAGGGGACGAAACCTGAGACACATTTGAACACGTTTCCCGATCACACGGTGGATCATACTCTGGGTTCCACATGCATGTTTTAGCTGAAGGAAGAATCCCTTAAACCTGGAGAGTTGAGACCCATGGAATGGGTACCATGCAATATGACTTCAAAGGGTCTGCATTTGCTCACCTAACCTCACCAATCCTATCACTGCTGCATTTATGCCGCTGTAGACACGCTTGATTCTCTTTCGGAGACATATAAATCCATAGGTGTTAAGATTCTTACTAGTCAGGTATATTCTTAGGCGTTTAATATGGGGTGTAGAGTCCACTTCGTTGAGCAAGGAGTAGCTCTTGTCTATTACATAATTGGCTTATGGAACGGTATCTGTGCTAATTTCAATCTCTGGTTTTATGCAGCACCCCAACTCACCTTTCCCCTTAAGCAAGCATAAGTTGGTTTTCTACATTTGAGACCCTGTTCTGTTTTGTATTTCAGTTCCTGGGTAGCCAAGTTTACATTCCGTGTAGTAGTGATATCTTATGATGTTTCTATTTCTGTGTGACTTATTTCACTTAGAATCATCGTACCTGAATCCACTCATTATGCTGCTATGGGCCTGATGACATAGATTTCATTGCTGAGTGATATTGCATTGTACGTAAGTACCACAACTTCTTTATCCATTTTTCGCTTTCTGTGATATTGAACTTGTACCGTAAACGAGGTTCTTGTAAACAGAGCCGTCCCAAACTTTGGGGTGGCTGTGTCTTTTTGATTTTAATTTCCCTAAGCTATAGGACCATAAGTGGAAGTGCCCTAGGCTCTGTTGCTTTGATTTTTAGATGTTTCAGGAAACACCATACACTTCTCCAGAGTGGCTGTTGGCAATTTACATCCCGCCCATCAGCATAACAAGGCTCCCATGTCTCCATGGCCTGTCCTGCTTTTCTGGATTTTACACTTTTTTCAGATGGCCCTTTTGACCGGGGGGCAGTGAGACTTCATTGTAGTGCAGATTTCCTTTGCAAGCTTGCTTGGTTGGCCAAAATGGGCGTATGCGTTTTTTCCTGAATATATTCAGGAAAAACGCATACGCCCTTTTTGGCCAAGTGCATCATTGTGGACGTTCTGCCTCTTTTCCTATGCTTTACATGCAATTCCAGTCTACCTCCTGAAATCGGTTTCCTGCAATTCTGCCCCGCTTTCAAGTCCTCTTGGCAGCCTTACTTCAATATATTTTTGGACGATAGCTGTCATTTATAACTCTGCCGGTTTGTGAATTACAGTGCCCCTGAGCTCCTTTCTTCAACTCGCTTTCTTGTGAGCTGGCCGCAACACCGCAGGATTGCTTCAGGCCCTAGTGTCATTCCGGCATGGCACGCTGAGCCTTTGGTTAATTCCTCTTCCTGGTGGGAAATGAGAGTTAAATTTGCCCGTCCAGACACCTCCAGCTAGTCTCTCACTGGTTCACCCTATTCCTGTTCATCTTAAGCAAAAATTGCAAACTGGGCCAAACAGGAGGTTAAAGGCACTGACTCTCCAAGTGGGGAGAGTTTTAGTATAGCGTCTGCAATGTTGCACCCGAGTACCAGGGGACGAAAACTGAGACACATTTGAACACGTTTCCCGATCACATGGTGGATCATACTCTGGGTTCCACATGCATGTTTTAGCTGAAGGAAGAATCCCTTAAACCTGGAGAGTTGAGACCCATGGAATGGGTACCATGCAATATGACTTCAAAGGGTCTGTATTTGCTCATCGAACCTCACCAATCCTATCACTGCTGCTTTTATGCCGCTGTACACATGGTTGATTCTCTTTTGGAGACATATAAATCCATAGGTTTTAAGATTATTACTAGTCAGGTATATTCTTAGGTGATTAATATGGGGTGTAGAGTCAACTTCGTTGAGCAAGGAGTAGCTCTTGTCTATTACATATTTGGCTTATGGAACGGTATCTGTGCTAATTTCAATCTCTGGTTTTATGCAGAACCCCAACTCACCTTTCCCCTTAAGCAAGCATAAGTAGGTTTTCTACATTTGAGACCGTGTTCTGTTTTGTAATTCAGTTCCTGTGTAGCCAAGTTTACATTCCGTGTAGTAGTGATATCTTATGATGTTTCTTTTTCTGTGAGACTTATCTCACTTAGAATCATCGTACCTGAATCCACTCATTATGCTGCTACGGGCCTGATGATATAGATTTCATTGTTGAGTGATATTGCATTGTACGTAAGTACCACAAATTCTTTATCCATTTTTCAACTTCTGTGATATTGAATTTGTACTGTAAATGAGGTTCTTGTAAACAGAGCCGTCCCAAACTTTGGGGTGGCTGTGTCTTTTTGATTTTAATTTCCCTAAGCTATAGGACCATAAGTGGAAGTGCCCTGGGCTCTGTTGCTTTGTTTTTTAGATGTTTCAGGAAACACCATACACTTCTCCAGAGTGGCTGTTGGCAATTTACATCCCGCCCATCAGCATAACAAGGCTCCCAGTTCTCCGTGGCCTGTCCTGTCCTTCTGGATTTTATACTTTTATCAGATGGCCCTTTTGAACGGGGGGCAGTGAGACTTCATTGTAGTGCAGATTTCCTTTGCAAGCTTGCTTGGTTGGTCAAAAAGGGCGTATGCGTTTTTTCCTGAATATATTCAGGAAAAAACGCATACGCCCTTTTTGGCCAAGTGCATCATTGTGGACGTTCTGCCTCTTTTCCTATGCTTTACATGCAATTCCAGTCTACCTCCTGAAATCGGTTTCCTGCAATTCTGCCCCGCTTTCAAGTCCTCTTGGCAGCCTTACTTCAATATATTTTTGGACGATAGCTGTCATTTTTAACTCTGCAGGTTTGTGAATTACAGTGCCCCTGAGCTCCTTTCTTCAACTCGCTTTCTTGTGAGCTGGCCGCAACACCGCAGGATTGCTTCAGGCCCTAGTGTGGTTCCGGCATGGCACGCTGAGCCTTTGGTTAATTCCTCTTCCTGGTGGGAAATGAGAGTTAAATTTGCCCATCCAGACACCTCCAGCTAGTCTCTCATTGGTTCTCCATATTCCTGTTCATTTTCCGCAGAAATTGCAAACTGGGCAAAACAGGAGGTTAAAGGCACTGACTCTCCAAGTGGGGAGAGTGTTAGTAAAGCGTCTGGAATGTTGCACCCGAGTACCAGGGGACAAAACTGAGACACATTTGAACACGTTTCCCGATCACACGGTGGATCATACTCTGGGTTCCACATGCATGTTTTAGCTGAAGGAAGAATCCCTTAAACCTGGAGAGTTGAGACCCATGGAATGGGTACCATGCAATATGACTTCAAAGGTTCTGCATTGGCTCACCGAACCTCACCAATCCTATCACTGCTGCGCTTATGCCACTGTAGACACGCTTGATTCTCTTTCGGAGACATATAAATCCATAGGTTTTAAGATTCTTACTAGTCAGGTATATTTTTAGGCATTTAATATGTGGTGTAGAGTCCACTTCGTTGAGCAAGGAGTAGCTCTTGTCTATTACATATTTGGCTTATGGAATGGTATCAGTGCTAATTTCAATCTCTGGTTTTATGCAGCACCCCAACTCACCTTTCCCCTTAAGCAAGCATAAGTTGGTTTTCTACATTTGAGACCTTGTTCTGTTTTTTAATTCAGTTCCTGTGTAGCCAAGTTTACATTCCGTGTATTAGTGATATCTTATGATGTTTCTTTTTCTGTGTGACTTATCTCACTTAGAATCATCGTACCTGAATCCACTCATTATGCTGCTACGGGCCTGATGACATAGATTTCATTGCTGAGTGATATTGCATTGTACGTAAGTACCACAACTTCTTTATCCATTTTTCGCTTTCTGTGATATTGAACTTGTACCGTAAACGAGGTTCTTGTAAACAGAGCCGTCCCAAACTTTGGGGTGGCTGTGTCTTTTTGATTTTAATTTCCCTAAGCTATAGGACCATAAGTGGAAGTGCCCTAGGCTCTGTTGCTTTGTTTTGTAGATGTTTCAGGAAACACCATACACTTCTCCAGAGTGGCTGTTGGCAATTTACATCCCGCCCATCAGCATAACAAGGCTCCCATGTCTCCATGGCCTGTCCTGCCTTTCTGGATTTTACACTTTTTTCAGATGCTCCTTTTGACAGGGAGGAAGTGAGACTTCATTGTAGTGCAGATTTCCTTTGCAAGCTTGCTTGGTTGGCCAAAAAGGGCGTATGCGTTTTTTCCTGAATATATTCAGGAAAAAACGCATACGCCCTTTTTGGCCAAGTGCATCATTGTCGACGTTCTGAGTGTTTTCATATGTTTTCAATGCAATTCCAGTCTACCTCCTGAAATCGGTTTCCTGCAATTCTGCCTTGCTGTCAGTGCCTCTTCATAGCCTTACCTCAATATACTTTTTGAAAATTGTTGGCCTTTTTAACTCTGTAGGTTTTTGAATTGCCGTGGCCCTTAGCTGCATTTTTCAGCTCTTATTTTTGTGATCTTGCCTCATATCCACAGGATTTCTTCAGGCCCTATTCTTCTTCTGGGTCGCCTTGCTCTGCCTTTGGTTAATTCTTCTTCCTGATGTGAATTAGAGTGACATGTTCCCATTGAAACCGCTACAGCTATTTTCTCACTGGTTCCCCCTATTCCCATTCATCCTCCGCACTAACTGCAGACTGTGCGATACCGGAACGTAAAGGCATTGACTCTCCATGTGGAGATGTTGTTAGTAAAGTGGCTGGAATGTTGATCCGGAGCCCCAGGAGAGGAAAATGAGGTGCGTTTTAGAAACCTTTCCCGATCATATGGTATACCATCCGCTGGATTTCCCATGCATGGTTTAGCTGTAGGAAGATTCCCTTCAACCTGGAGTGTTGGGACCCTTGGAATGAGTAACATGAAGTATTGCATTAAACTTTCAGCAGTTGCTCACCAAAGCTCACCAATCCTCTCAGCCCCAAGTGTCCAGCCTTATGTCTTATCCAGCTGTGGGTTTATATGTGGTCATTCCAGGTTGCATCACAGCCCCTGAGCGAATTTTGTAAGAATTTTTCTCTCTTTCATTGTTTCTGCGTTTTGGTTTTAAAATTTATTTCTATAATGGGGTTTAGCTCATTTTCACTGCTGTGTTTGGCCGCTCTGCACACACTTGATTCCCTTATGGAGATATATCAATACATGGGTTTTAAGATTCTTATTACTCAGATATATTTCTCTGCGGTGTATAGGGTGTGTTGAGGCCAGTTCATTGAGCAAGGTGTAGATCTTGTCTAATACCTATTTGGTTTATTGAACGGTATCTGTGCTAATTTCAAACTCTGGTTTTATGCATCACCCCACCTCTCCTTTCCCCTTAAGCTGACATAAGTGTGTTTTCTAAATGTGAGACACTGTTCTGTTTTGTAATTCATTTTTTGTGCAGCCATATTTATCCTCCCTTTATAAGTGATATTTTATGATATGTTTCTTTTTCTGTTTGACTTATTTCAAGTAGTATTATCGGACCTAAATCCACTCTTTATCCTTCTACTAGCCTTATTACATTGATTTCATGGTGAAGAGATATTCCATTGTACATAAGTACCACATTTTCTTTATCCATTGTTCTCTTTCCTGGGATATTTAAGGTGTACTGAAGTTGAGGTTCTTGTAAACAGAGTAGCCCTAAACTGTGGTGTGCTTGTGTCTTGTTGATTTTTAGACTTCCCTAGATATACTTCCGTGATTGGAAGTGCCCTATGCTCTGTAGCTCTGTTTTTTAGATGATTTAGGAACCACCATACACTTCTCCAGAGTGGCTCTCGGCAGTTCACACACTGTCCATCAGCGTATAAAGGCTCCCTGTTCTCCATGGCCTGTCCTGCATTTCTGGTTTTTACAATTTTTTCGGATGGCCCTTTTGACCGGTGGGAAATGAGACTTCTTTGTTGTGCACATTTGCATTGCTTGCTTGCTTGGTTGCCCATAAAGTGCGTATGTGTTTTTTCCTGGATATATTCAGGAAAAAACGCATACTCCCTTTTGGGCCAACTGCATCATTGTCGAAATTCTGCCGCTTTTCATGTGCTTTAAAGACGAGTCCAATCTATCTCTTGAAATCTGTTTCTTGCAATTCTGTCTTGCATTCAGATCCTCTTCTTTGCCTTACCTCAACATATTTTGGGATGTTAGTTTTCATTTATAACTCTGCAGGTTTGTGAATTGCAGTGACCCTGAGCTCCATTTTTTAAGTTGCTCTTTTGTGAGCTGGCCTCAAAGCCGCAGGATTGCTTCAGGCCCTATTTTGGCTCCGGCGAGGCGGGCTGAGCCTTTTTTTAATTCTTATTCTTAATGGGAAATTAGAGTGACATGTGCCCGTCCAAACCCCTACAACTATTCTCTCATTGGTTCCCCCTCTTCCCGTTCATCCTCCTCACAATTTGCAAAATGTGTGAAACAGAAGTTTAAATGTGCTGATTCTCTAAGTGGGGAGATTCTAAGTAACGTGGCTGGAATGATGAACAGGAGCACCAGGAGAGGATAAATGAGGTGCATTTTAGACACATCTCCCAATCACATGGTGTACAGTCCTCTGGGTTTTCCATGCATGTTTTCGCTGTAGGAAGATCCCTTGAACCTGCAGATTTGGGACCCATTGAATGAGTACCAGGTAGTATTACTTTAAAGGGTGTGCATTTCCTCACCCAACCTCATATTTCTCTTAGCGCAAACAGTTTCCAGCCTTATGTCTCATCCTGCTGTGGGTCTAGATGTGTTCAATCCATGTTGCATCACCGTCCCTGAGGAAAAGTTGTAAGAGGTTTTCTCTGTCTCTCTGTCGTTTATTTTTTTCAATTTATTACTATATTGGTTACAGCTGATTTTCAAAGCTCTGTTTCTTGCTGCTGTACATCCACTTGATTCACATACAGAGAGACATCAATAAATTCTTTTTCGGATTCTTACCAGTCATATATATTCTTTTCCAGTGACTTGAGTGTGCTGAGTGCAGTTCTTTTAGCTACCGTGTAGGCCTTGTTGATTATCAGTTTGGTATTTGGAATGGTATCTTTGCTAATTTCAACCTCCTGGATGATGCCTCACCCCTCCCCACCTTTCCCGTTTAGCAGCCTTACGCGTGTTGTCTACATATTTGACTATGTTTTTGTTTTGTAATTTATTTCATGTGTAGCCATTTTGGATTCCACCTTTAAGTGATATCTTATGATATGTGTCTTTTTCTTTTTGAGTTATGTCACTTAGAATGATCATACGTAACTCCTCCGGAGTTGTTACAACTGGCCATATTTCATTGACTTCCAGGCTGAGTAATATTCCACTCTACATAAGTACCACATCTCTATCCATTTTTTCCCTCCAGAGACATTTAAGTTATATCCTAGTCGAGGATCTTTTAAACAGAGAGGCAGTAAACATTGGGGTGCCTGTGTCCTCTCGATTTTTGTTTTTCCCAAGACATACGCCCATGAGTGCAAGTGCCCTATGCTCTGTAGCTCATTTTTTAGATGCTTTAGTAAACACAATACACTTCTCCAGAATGGCCATTGGCAATATACATTTCCACTATAAGCCTCACAGGGCTCCCTCTTCTCCTTGCCCTGTCCTGCATTTCTGGTGTTTACACTTTATGAGGATGGCTCTTCTGACTGATGCGAAGTGATATCTTTTGTAGTATTGATTTCCAGTGCCCACCTGTTTGGTTGGCTAAAAAATTGTATGCCCTTTTCTTGAATATATACAGAAAAAAACGCATACAGCCTTTTTGGCCAACTGCAATGTTGGCAATGTTCAGCCCCTTTTCTTGTGCTTAATGGTGAGTCCTTTCTACCTCCTCAAATCCCTTTCCTGCCATTCTCCCTTGCTTACCAATCCTTTTCTCTGACTTTCCTCAAGACATTTTTCAGTGATAGATATTTTCAACTCTGCAGTTTCGTGAATTTTACTGCCCGAGTTCCATTGTTCAACTTGTGTTTATGGGAACTGGCCACAAAGCAGTGGGATTTCCTCAAGCCCTATACTGTTTCCATGGGCAACCCTAGCCTTTGGTCAATTCGTCTTCCTGATTGGAAATTAGAGTGACATGTGCCTGTCTGAACACCTAGGACTTGTCTCTCATTGTTCCTCATCCTTCCGCTTCATCCTCTGGACAAATTCCAAACTGTATGCAACAGGATGTTGACAGTGCTGACATCTCCAAGTGGGGAGACTGTTAGTAAAGACGCTGGAGGGGTGAACCCGAGCACCAGGAGATGAGGAGATGAGATGCCTTTTCCAAACTCTTCCCGATCAGACGGTATACCATCCTCTGTGTGTGACAGACATGTTTTAGCAGTAGGAAGAGTCCCATTCATGTAAGGAGAACACCAGGGCTTTTTCAAAATCAGTGTCTCCCCGAAACCCAAACTGGGGAATTTTTTAAGCTACGGCTACACATATGTTCATTAAGGGCCTTGGGAAGTAGGCAGAGTCCAAACTTTAGATGATTGAAGTCTTCAGGGTCAGAAGCACTCACCACTGGCTTCCCTTAGGTTACACTTTAACTGTCATTGATAGATGATGTCAATAAAAATATCTATTCTTTTTCCGATTATTTCCCCTTATAGGTTATTGCAAAATATTGAGTGTAGTTCCCTGTGCTATACAGTGGTTCCTTGTTGATGATCTATTTTATACATAGCAGTGTGTATGTGTTAATTCCAAACTGTTAATTTATCCCTCCTCCCACCTTTCCCCTTTGGTAATAATAAATTATAAGATTTTATACTTCTCAGAAATGGGGGAGCTGAAAGAGAGGTATCATTTTCAATGGAAAAGCATTTAAAACAAGATTGAAGCTTTAACCAAGATTATTAGATGTACATCCTTGGAAAGAAATCACTTCATTTCTCTAATATTGACCTGACAAATAAGACAAACCTTTTCACTGAACTTGCTTATAATAAAGTGATGGAAATATCAAATGGAAGTGTTAGAAACATCTTATTTTACCCGAGCCTTATAAACTGTTCTATGTTAACTACAGTTTGGCTCACACATCTGTTCATTGAAGTTACAATAGTCTCAATTTCTGTTACTGATCCTCCAGAGTGGACCCCAACAAGTGTCCCCCTGCCCAGTGTCATTGGGGCCAACAGATCGAGACTGAGTTTGGTTCACAAGCAAAGGAAACTTTATATTTTGATCAGAGAATGGAGAGGTGAGAGCATGCACTACCCCGTGGGCTGTGGGCTGGGCTGCTGTGTAGAGATCCTGTCAGAGTCAGTGGGAGGGAGGGGGCGGAGCACTCGAGGGCCGGGTTGGCTGCAGCTCAGGCTCTATATCTCGGAGTCTGCACTGGGCCCCAGGAGCTGAGGTGTCGACCCAGCCATTCTCCACTAGGAATTCTGGTCTGAAGTGCCGGGTGTGGAACCTCTGCATGCGGGACCCTAGGAGCACGTGAAATTAGACAAAGCACAAAGGATAAAAAAGGTCAGACTTGACTTTATTGCCCAGATTCTATTTTTATCTCCCAGGGATTTTTAATGGGCTTTGCTGGGGACAAACCCCTCCTCTGCCTTTTGTCCCGTTCCTCATTCTTGGAGTGCTGAGGGTGCAGACCCTTCTTCTGTAACTGCTGAGTGCTGAGTTGGGAGCCCTCATACCAGGGGATGAGGGTCAGAACTTCTCCCCAGCAGCCTCCAGGTGACGTTGATTGGCCCCAGGACCCCTGCCTCCCTGCTCGTCCGCCTGAGCACCAGCATTGGAAGTGTTATAGATTCTAATGACCTTTAAGGGTTCAGGAAAGAGATGTGCAGAGACGCTGTGGGGGCCGGTTTCACCCCGCCCCACATTTGTTCGGCCACCTTAGGCTGACCGTTTCTGCCAGCCTAGATGCTCTGACCAGTAGTCTGCTCTTTCTTCAATTAGGCCCCTGAATTAACGTAAAAACAGCACCACGTGTCAGAGCCCTGCCCGCTCAACTCCCAGACAGTCCAGGGTCAGTGGTGATCAAGGACCATGATGGCCACTGAGTCAACAGCCTTTTGAAGTAAACAGGAGTCCAGCCGGTCTTATTGGCCACCATCATCACGGTGTCTGTAGGCTTTTCTATGGTGACAGTGTGATATACGTTTCCCCCGCCAAGATTATTAGCTCCCCTCCGGGTGCAGTAAGTCCTGCAAGCAGTAGTCTACTCATTCGGGACACACTATTGTTGTTTTATGAGAGAAACTCCAGGTCAAGTGATGTTCACACGAGTCGTCATGGTGCCCTGTTGCCCCCGGTTATCTCTCTGGATGTTGGAGTTGGAGGGCCTCCTCACTCGAGGTCGGTGTGCCCACGGAGCGAACCCTGCAACTTCAGGGCATGTTTGGTGATTAGGATCACCACGTGGGGTCCTTTTCCCTTAGGAGGGAGGTGGCCTTTTGGGCTGCTGATTTCCAGGTTTTTAGATACCGCCAGTATCTTGGCCAGATGTGGCAGTGGGCCAAGCCCCTTGGTGACTCTATTTTATCCTACCTGGATGGCATTCTTGCGTTGTTCCATTTCAAGTGGTCCCAGTTTTTGCACTAATTCTCCAATGGCGACTCACCTTTCACCGGGAATGGAAAGGTCAAAGGGTTTAGCTCAATTAGGGAGTTCCAGGGCAAGGGTCTGAATTGACTGCTCTTTCCATTCTTGAAAGGCCACTTCTGGATTCTGTTCAAAAGGATCATCATCTTTTCCTTTCAGTGTTTCATATAGAGGCCCAGCTAGTAGACTGTAGTTAGGGATCCAGAAGCAGCAAACCCTGGCCTCCCCAGGAACCCCTAAGCTGTCTTCTAGTTTTAGAAAGGGGTAAGGCTGCAAATGGTTTCTTCCCTTTCCTGGGATGGGCTTCTCCGACCTTGTGTGAGAATGAAGCCCAGGCAGGTCACCGCAGTCTGTGATATTTGAGCTTTTTCTTGGACAACTTCTATCCTTTATTGGCTTGGTAGTTCAGAGGCCTCCTTAGTAGGGCTGGCGATCAGAATGTCGTCTGCATATTGAAGGAGGGTTTCCTTTTCTAGAGGTAGAACTTTTCGGTCTTTAGCTAAGCTTTCCCCAAAGATGGTGTGGGAATTTTTGAACCCTTGGGGCAAGACGGCCCGGAAGTATTGTTTTAGTTGTATGTTGAGTCCTGCCACTCACAAGCCAAAATTTCTTGTGACTCTGGGACTAATGGAATACAAAAGAAGGCATCATTGAAGACTAATACAGAATACCATGTCCTGGTGGTTGGTAGAATGACCAGCAGGGTGTAGGAAATGGAGCAACTGGAGGTATATCCTCGGTGGCTTCACTGACTGTCCTGACATCCTTTACCAGGTCCCCAGCAGCCCATGGGGCTCTCGTGGTCAGGCCAATCCCAGGATATGGAGCTCTCCTGGGCAGGTACCCCACCCCCAACCCAGCCCACGGGGCTCTCATGGTCAGGCCTCTCCCAGGATACAGAGCTACCCTTGCAGGTACCGTGGCAGGGCTGGGCACACAGGAACTGTGCACATAGCCCTCATTGAAGAGCACCCCCATCTCACCTGTCGCTCAGAGCTGACACAGAGCACCTCAGAGCAGGACTTGAACTAACAAACAGCAGCTCCAACAGGTCTGTGACCCTGGGCATCACTCTGTGTGGCCTCCCTCCACCTGGTCTTCCAGAGACTTCCACTGCACCCGGGGCACCAAGCCTCTGTCTCCAACCACCACCCACCCCTCCTCTCCCTGACTCCTGGGTTCCTCTCATTAGGAGAGGGTTTTCTTGAAGTTGTCTCCCACTCATGGGCCAGATAAAATGATTAGAAAACAAGCCAAAGCTGCAGCCCCTTGTCTATCCTGACTCTCAGGAGCCCACACCTGTTCCTTGGACCTGGCCGGTTCAGCAAGTTCCATTTTCTGCAACTGTGAGCCCCTGAGGGGTGATGATTGGCTGACCTGGGCAGCCTTACCATGCCGGCCAGCCCTCCCCAGGTGTGCCTGGGTTGAGATCAATATAAATACCACTCCAGGCAGCAAGAGCCCCTGCAGCTGTGCCTGACGCCATTTTCTCTGCCCTGTCAGCAGTCTCGGGGCTGGGCTGGTGGGAGGGAGTGAGAGGCCACGGCTTTGTGGGTGGCCCAGTGTGAGTGGGGCTCTGCTGGACTTTCTGCAGCAGTTGCCAGGCTGCCACCTGCTAAAGAAGAGGATGTGTCACCCATACCTGCTGCTGGAATTTCTCCCTGGGCAGAGGTGAGGAAGGAAAAAAGCAGTGGGGGCAGGGACAGGACGGGTATCTCAGGCAGGGAAATGGAAATCTTCCAGAAGAGCACCCAGGGACAGGACCATCCTGGCTGGCCTGCAGGCACCAAGTCAGCTGGCATGCTGTCACTCGTGTGGCTCCATGGCCCTTCCTCTAGGCTTTCAAGTCCTTGTATATATTCAGGTGTTTTACCTGGGAAGGGTGGGAACAGTTCAACAGCAACTGGCCTGGGGCTCAGCTCACGTTCACTCACAGATGCCTCGGCACAGTGCCCCAGCTTTGCAATGAGTACGCTTGTGTGGGGGCTGCTGGCTGAATGGGAGACGATTCCCCACCACTGACCAACTTCAGAATTGTTTACAACTGGAGCAAGTGCCCTGATACGGTTTTCCTCTGAGTAACTGGTGGGTTCTGTTTTTTTTTTTCTCTTTTTCGTTTTGGTTCAAGGTAGATTTTATTCCTCTTTTTTGTATTTACAGATATAAGCATGGAAATAATTTATTCATATAAATACATGTATGTGAAGGGAATAATTGTTTTTTCTGTTTTATTTTTTAAATTTTATTTCTTTTTAATTTTGAATTTTATTTTATATTTTTATACAGCAGGTTCTTATTGGTTATCTATTTTATACATATAAATGTTTACATGCCAATCCCAATCTCTCAGCTCCTCCCACCACCACCCCCCCAAGAGCTTTCCCCCCTTGTTGTCCATACGATTGTTGTCTACATCTGTTGCTCTATTTATGCCTTGCAAAACGGTTAATCTGTACAGTTTTTCTAGGTTCCACATATATGCATGAATATACAAGATTTGTTTTTCTCTTTCTGACTTACTTCACTCTGTATGACAGTCTCTAGATCCATCGACGTCTCTACAAATGACCCAATTTCATTCCTTTCATGGCTTAGTAATATTCCATTTTATATATGTACCACATTTTATGCATTCGTCTGTCTGTGGGCATTTAGGTTGCTTCCATTACCTCGATATTGTAAATAGTGATGCAATGAACATTGCGGTGAATGTCTCTTTTTGATTTATGGTTTTGTCTGTGTATATGTCCAGTACTGGGATTGCTGTATCATATGGTAATTCTATTATTAGTTTCTTAAGACTCCATATTGTTCTCCATAGTGACTGTATCAATTTATATTCCCAACAATAGTGGAAGAGGCTTCCTTTTCCCCACACCCTTTCCAGCAATTGTTGTTTGTAGATTTTCAGATGATGCCCATTCTAACAGGTGTGAGGTGATACCTCATTGTTGAGTCCATTTCGTTGAGCAAGGGGTAGGTCTTGTCTATTACATATTTGGCTTATGGAACGGTATCTGTGCTAATTTCAAACTCTGGTTTTATGCAGCACCCCAACTCACCTTTCCCCTTAAGCAAGCATAAGTTGGTTTTCTAAACTTGAGACCCTGTTCTGTTTTGTAATTCAGTTCATGTGTAGCCACGTTTACATTCCATGTATTAGTGATACCTTATGATGTTTCTTTATCTGTGTGACTTATTTCACTTAGAATCATCGTGCCTCAATCCACTCATAATGCGGGTACAGGCCTGGTGACACAGATTTCATTGCTGAGTGGTACTCTGTTGTACGTTAAGTACCGCAACTTCTTTATCAATTATTTGCTCTCTGGGATACTTAACTTGTACCATAGAAGAGGTTCCTGTAAACAGAGCCGTCCCAAATTTTGGGGTGGCTGTGTCTTTTTGATTTTAATTTCCCTAAGCTATAGGACCATAAGTGGAAATGCCCTAGACTCTGTTGCTTTGTTTTTCAGATGTATCAGGAAACACCATACACTTCTCCAGAGTGGCTGTTGGCAATTTACATCCCGCCCATCAGCATAACAAGGTTCCTTTATCCCCATGGCCTGTCTTGCCTTTCTGCATTTTCCACTTTTTTCAGATGGCTCTTTAAAACGGGGGGAAGTGACACTTCATAGTAGGTCGGATTTCGATTGCAAGCTTGCTTGGTTTGCCAAAAAGGGCGTATGCGTTTTTTCCTGAATATATTCAAGAAAAAACGCATATGCTCTTTTTGGCCAAGTGCATCATTGTGGATGTTCTGCCTCTTTTCCTATGCTTTACATGCAATTCCAGTCTACCTCCTGAAATGGGTTTCCTGCAATTCTGCCCCGCTTTCGAGTCCTCTTGGCAGCCTTACTTCAATATATTTTTGGACGATAGCTGTCATTTATAACTCTGCAGGTTTGTGAATTACAGTGCCCCTGAGCTCCTTTCTTCAACTCGCTTTCTTGTGAGCTGGCCGCAACACTGCAGGATTGCTTCAGGCCCTAGTGTGGTTCCAGCATGGCACGCTGAGCCTTTGGTTAATTCCTCTTCCTGGTGGGAAATGAGAGTTAAATTTGTCCGTCCAGACACCTCCAGCTAGTCTCTCATTGGTTCTCCCTATTCCTGTCCATTTTCCGCAGAAATGGCAAACTGGGCCAAACAGGAGGTTAAAGGCACTGACTCTCCAAGTGGCGAGAGTGTTAGTAAAGAGTCTGGAATGTTGCACCCGAGTACCAGGGAACGAAAAGTGAGACATTTGAACACGTTTCCCGATCACACGGTGGATCATACTCTGGGTTCCACATGCATGTTTTAGGTGAAGGAAGAATCCCTTAAACCTGGAGAGTTGAGACCCATGGAATGGGTACCATGCAATATGACTTCAAAGGTTCTGCATTGGCTCACCGAACCTCAACAATCCTATCACTGCAGCGCTTATGCCACTGTACACACGCTTGATTCTCTTTCGGAGACATATAAATCCATAGATTTTAAGATTCTTACTAGTCAGGTGTATTCTTAGGCGTTTAATATGGGATGTAGAGTCCACTTCGTTGAGCAAGGAGTAGCTCTTGTCTATTACATATTTGGCTTATGGAACGGTATCTGTGCTAATTTAAATCTCAGGTTTTATGCACCACCCCAACTCACCTTTCCCCTTAAACAAGCATAAGTTGGTTTTCTACATTTGAGACCCTGTTCTGTTTTGTAATTCAGTTTCTGTGTAGGCAAGTTTACATTCCGTGTATTAGTGATATCTTATGATGTTTCTTTTTCTGTGTGACTTATTTCACTTAGAATCATCGTACCTGAATCCACTCATTATGCTGCTACGGGCCTGATGATATAGATTTCATTGCTGAGTGATATTGCATTGTACGTAAGTACCACAAATTCTTTATCCATTTTTCATTTTCTGTGTTATTGAACTTGTACCGTAAACGAGGTTCTTGTAAACAGAGCCGTCCCAAACTTTGGGGTGGCTGTGTCTTTTTGATTTTAATTTCCCTAAGCTATAGGACCATAAGAGGAAGTGCCCTAGGCTCTGTTGCTTTGTTTTGTAGATGTTTCAGGAAACACCATACACTTCTCCAGAGTGGCTGTTGGCAATTTACATAACGCCCATCAGCATAGCAAGGCTCCCAGTTCTCCATGGCCTGTCCTGCCTTTCTGGATTTTATACTTTTTTCAGATGGCCCTTTTGACCGGGGGGCAGTGAGACTTCATTGTAGTGCAGATTTCCTTTGCAAGCGTGCTTGGTTGGCCAAAAAGGGCGTATGCGTTTTTTCCTGAATATATTCAGGAAAAAACGCATACGCCCTTTTTGGCCAAGTGCATCATTGTGGACGTTTTGCCTCTTTTCCTATGCTTTACATGCAATTCCAGTCTACCTCCTGAAATCGGTTTCCTGCAATTCTGCCCCGCTTACAAGTCCTCTTGGCAGCCTTACTTCAATATATTTTTGGACGATAGCTGTCATTTATAACTCTGCCGGTTTGTGAATTACAGTGCCCCTGAGCTCCTTTCTTCAACTCGCTTTCTTGTGAGCTGGCCGCAACACCGCAGGATTGCTTCAGGCCCTAGTGTGGTTCCGGCATGGCACGCTGAGACTTTGGTTAATTCCTCTTCCTGGTGGGAAATGAGAGTTAAATTTGCCCGTCCAGACACCTCCAGATAGTCTCTCATTGGTTCTCCCTATTCCTGTTCATCTTCCGCAGAAATTGCAAACTGGGCCAAACAGGAGGTTAAAGGCACTGACTCTCCAAGTGGGGAGAGTGTTAGTAAAGCATCTGGAATGTTGCACCCGAGTACCAGGGGACGAAAAGTGAGACATTTGAACACGTTTCCCGATCACACGGTGGATCATACTCTGGGTTCCACATGCATGTTTTAGGTGAAGGAAGAATCCCTTAAACCTGGAGAGTTGAGACCCATGGAATGGGTACCATGCAATATGACTTCAAAGGGTCTGCATTTGCTCACCGAACCTCACCAATCCTATCACTGCTGCATTTATGCTGCTGTAGACACGCTTGATTCTCTTTCGGAGACATATAAATCCATAGGTTTTAAGATTCTTACTAGTCAGGTATATTCTTAGGCGTTTAATATGTGGTGTTGAGTCCACTTCGTTGAGCAAGGAGTAGCTCTTGTCTATTACCTATTTGGCTTATGGAATGGTATCTGTGCTAATTTCAATCTCTGGTTTTATGCAGCACCCCAACTCACCTTTCCCCTTAAGCAAGCATAAGTTGGTTTTCTACATTTGAGATCCTGTTCTGTTTTGTATTTCAGTTCCTGGGTAGCCAAGTTTACATTCCGTGTAGTAGTGATATCTTATGATGTTTCTTTTTCTGTGTGACTTATCTCACTTAGAATCATCGTACCTGAATCCACTCATTATGCTGCTACTGGCCTGATGACATAGATTTCATTCCTGAGTGATATTGCATTGTACGTGAGTACCACAACTTCTTTATCCATTTTTCGCTTTCTGCGATATTGAACTTGTACCGTAAATGAGGTTCTTGTAAACAGAGCCGTCCCAAACTTTGGGGTGGCTGTGTCTTTTTGATTTTAATTTCCCTAAGCTATAGGACCATAAGTGGAAGTGCCCTAGGCTCTGTTGCTTTGTTTTTTAGATGTTTCAGGAAACACCATACACTTCTCCAGAGTGGCTGTTGGCAATTTACATCCCGCCCATCAGCATAACAAGGCTCCCAGTTCTCCATGGCCTGTCCTGCCTTTCTGGATTTTATACTTTTTTCAGATGGCCCTTTTGACCGGGGGGCAGTGAGACTTCATTGTAGTGCAGATTTCCTTTGCAAGCTTGCTTGGTTGGCCAAAAAGGGCGTATGCGTTTTTTCCTGAGTATATTCAGGAAAAAACGCATACGCCCTTTTTGGCCAAGTGCATCATTGTGGACGTTCTGCCTCTTTTCCTATGCTTTACATGCAATTCCAGTCTACCTCCTGAAATCGGTTTCCTGTAATTCTGCCCCGCTTTCAAGTCCTCTTGGCAGCCTTACTTCAATATATTTTTGGACAATAGCTGTCATTTTTAACTCTGCAGGTTTGTGAATTACAGTGCCCCTGAGCTCCTTTCTTCAACTCGCTTTCTTGTGAGCTGGCCGCAACACCGCAGGATTGCTTCAGGCCCTAGTGTGGTTCCGGCATGGCACGCTGAACCTTTGGTTAATTCCTCTTCCTGGTGGGAAATGAGAGTTAAATTTGCCCGTCCAGACACCTCCAGCTAGTCTCTTATTGGTTCTCCCTATTCCTGTTCATTTTCCGCAGAAATTGCAAACTGGGCCAAACAGGAGGTTAAAGGCACTGACTCTCCAAGTGAGGAGAGTGTTAGTAAAGCGTCTGGAATGTTGCACCCGAGTACCAGGGGACGAAATCTGACACATTTGAACACGTTTCCCGATCACACGGTGGATCATACTCTGGGTTCCACATGCATGTTTTAGCTGAAGGAAGAATCCCTTAAACCTGGAGAGTTGAGACCCTTGGCATGGGTACCATGCAATATGACTTCAAAGGGTCTGCATTGGCTCACCGAACCTCACCAATCCTATCACTGCTGCGCTAATGCACTGTACACACGCTTGATTCTCTTTCAGAGACATATAAATCCATAGGTTTTAAGATTCTTACTAGTCAGGTATATTCTTAGGCGTTTAATATGAGGTGTAGAGTCCACTTCGTTGAGCAAGGAGTAGCTCTTGTCTATTACATATTTGGCTTATGGAACAGTATCTGTGCTAATTTCAATCTCTGGTTTTATGCAGCACCCCAACTCACCTTTGCCCTTAAGCAAGCATAAGTTGGTTTTCTACATTTGAGACCCTGTTCTGTTTTGTAATTCAGTTCCTGTGTAGCCAAGTTTACATTCTGTGTATTAGTGATATCTTATGATGTTTCTTTTTCTGTGTGACTTATTTCACTTAGAATCATCGTACCTGAATCCACTCATTATGCTGCTTCGGGCCTGATGATATACATTTCATTGCTGAGTGATATTGCATTGTACATAAGTACCACAAATTCTTTATCCATTTTTCGCTTTCTGTGATATTGAACTTGTACCGTAAACGAGGCTCTTGTAAACAGAGCCGTCCCAAACTTTGGGGTGGCTGTGTCTTTTTGATTTTAATTTCCCTAAGCTATAGGACCATAAGTGGAAGTGCCCTAGGCTCTGTTGCTTTGTTTTTTAGATGTTTCAGGAAACACCATACACTTCTCCAGAGTGGCTGTTGGCAATTTACATCCCGCCCATCAGCATAACAAGGCTCCCAGTTCTCCATGGCCTGTCCTGCATTTCTGGATTTTATACATTTTTCAGATGGCCCTTTTGACCGGGGGGCAGTGAGACTTCATTGTAGTGCAGATTTCCTTTGCAAGCTTGCTTGGTTGGCCAAAAAGGGCGTATGCGTTTTTTCCTGAATATATTCAGGAAAAAACGCATACGCCCTTTTTAGCCAAGTGCATCATTGTGGACGTTCTGCCTCTTTTCCTATGCTTTACATGCAATTCCAGTCTAACTCCTGAAATCGGTTTCCTGCAATTCTGCCCCGCTTTCAAGTCCTCTTGGCAGCCTTACTTCAATATATTTTTGGACGATAGCTGTCATTTATAACTCTGCAGGTTTGTGAATTACAGTGCCCCTGAGCTCCTTTCTTCAACTCGCTTTCCTGTGAGCTGGCCGCAACACCGCAGCATTGCTTCAGGCCCTAGTGTGGTTCCGGCATGGCACGCTGAGCCTTTGGTTAATTCCTCTTCCTGGTGGGAAATGAGAGTTAATTTGCCCGTTCAGGCACCTCCAGCTAGTCTCTCATTGGTTCTCCCTATTCCTGTTCATTTTCCGCAGAAATGGCAAACTGGGCCAAACAGGAGGTTAAAGGCACTGACTCTCCAAGTGGCGAGAGTGTTAGTAAAGCGTCTGGAATGTTGCACCCGAGTACCAGGGGACGAAACCTGAGACACATTTGAACACGTTTCCCAATTACACGGTGGATCATACTCTGGGTTCCACATGCATGTTTTAGCTGAAGGAAGAATCCCTTAAACCTGGAGAGTTGAGACCCATGGAATGGGTACCATGCAATGTGACCTCAAAGGGTCTGCATTTGCTCACCGAACCTCACCAATCCTATCACTGCTGCGTTTATGCCGCTGTACACACGCTTGATTCTCTTTCGGAGACATAGAAATCTATAGGTTTTAAGATTCTTACTGGTCAGGTATATTCTTAGGCGTTTAATATGGGGTGTAGAGTCCACTTCATTGAGCAAGGAGTAGCTCTTGTCTATTACATATTTGGCTTATGGAACGGTATCTGTGCTAATTTCAATCTCTGGTTTTATGCAGCACCCCAACTCACCTTTCCCCTTAAGCAAGCATAAGTTGGTTTTCTACATTTGAGTCCCTGTTCTGTTTTGTAATTCAGTTCCTGTGTAGCCAAGTTTACATTCCGTGTAGTAGTGATATCTTATGATGTTTCTTTTTCTGTGTGACTTATCTCACTTAGAATCATCGTACCTGAATCCACTCATTATGCTGCTACGGGCCTGATGATATACATTTCATTGCTGAGTGATATTGCATTGTACGTGAGTACCACAACTTCTTTATCCATTTTTCACTTTCTGTGATATTGAACTTGTACTGTAAACGAGGTTCTTGTAAACAGAGCCGGCCCAAACTTTGGGGTAGCTGTGTCTTTTTGATTTTAATTTCCCTAAGCTATAGGACCATAAGTGGAAGTGCCCTAGGCTCTGTTGCTTTGTTTTGTAGATGTTTCAGGAAACACCATACACTTCTCCAGAGTCGCTGTTGGCAATTTACATCCCGCCCATCAGCATAACAAGGCTCCCAGTTCTCCATGGCCTGTCCTGCCTTTCTAGGTTTTACACTTTTTTCAGATGGCCCTATTGACCGGGGGGCAGTGAGACTTCATTGTAGTGCAGATTTCCTTTGCAAGCTTGCTTGGTTGGCCAAAAAGGGCGTATGCGTTTTTTCCTGAATATATTCAGGAAAAAACGCATACGCCCTTTTTGGCCAAGTGCATCATTGTGGACGTTCTGCCTCTTTTCCTATGCTTTACATGCAATTCCAGTCTACCTCCTGAAATCGGTTTCCTACAATTCTGCCCCGCTTTCAAGTCCTCTTGGCAGCCTTACTTCAATATATTTTTGGACGATAGCTGTCATTTTTAACTCTGCAGGTTTGTGAAATACAGTGCCCCTGAGCTCCTTTCTTCAACTCGCGTTCTTGTGAGCTGGCCGCAACACCGCAGGATTGCTTCAGGCCCTAGTGTGGTTCCGGAATGGCACGCTGAGCCTTTGTTTAATTCCTCTTCCTGGTGGGAAATGAGAGTTAAATTTGCCCGTCCAGACACCTCCAGGTAGTCTCTAATTGGTTCTCCCTATTCCTGTTCATCTTCCGCAGAAATTGCGAACTGGGCCAAACAGGAGGTTAAAGGCACTGACTCTCCAAGTGGGGAGAGTGTTAGTAAAGCATCTGGAATGTTGCACCTGAGTACCAGCGGATGAAAACGGACACATTTGAACACGTTTTCCGATCACACGGTGGATCATACTCTGGGTTCCACATGCATGTTTTAGCTGAAGGAATAATCCCTTAAACCTGGAAAGTTGAGACCCAAGGAATAGGTACCATGCAATATGACTTCAAAGGGTCTGCATTTGCTCACCGAACGTCACCAATTCTATCACTGCTGCGCTTATGCCGCTGTACACACGCTTGATTCTCTTTTGGAGACAAATAAGTCCATAGGTTTTAAGATTCTTACTAGTCAGGTATATTCTTAGGCGTTTAATATGGGGTGTTGAGTCCTCTTCGTTGAGCAAGGAGTAGATCTTGTCTATTACATATTTGGCTTGTGGAACGGTATCTGTGCTAATTTCAATCTCTGGTTTTATGCAGCACCCCAACTCACCTTTTCCCTTAAGCAAGCATAAGTTGGTTTTCTACATTTGACACCCTGTTCTGTTTTGTAATTCAGTTCCTGTGTAGCCAAGTTTACATTCCGTGTAGTAGTGATATCTTATGATGTTTCTTTTTCTGTGTGACTTATCTTACTTAGAATCATCGTACCTGAATCCACTCATTATGCTGTTACGGGCCTGATGACATACATTTCATTGCTGAGTGATATTGCATTGTACGTAAGTACCACAACTTCTTTATCCATTTTTCGCTTTCTGTGATACAGAACTTGTACCGTAAACGAGGTTCTTGTAAACAGAGCTGTCCCAAACTTTGGGGTGACTGTGTCTTTTTTATTTTAATTTCCCTAAGCTATAGGACCATAAGTGGAAATGTCCTAGGCTCTTTTGCTTTGTTTTTTAGATGTTTCAGGAAACACCATACACTTCTCCAGAGTGGCTGTTGGCAATTTACATCCCGCCCATCAGCATAACAAGGCTCCCAGTTCTCCATGGCCTGTCCTGCCTTTCTGGATGTTACACTTGTTTCAGATGGCCCTTTTGACCGGGGGGCAGTGAGACTTCATTGTAGTGCAGATTTCCTTTGCAAGCTTGCTTGGTTGGCCCAAAAGTGCGTATGCGTTTTTTCCTGAATATATTCAGGAAAAAACGCATACGCCCTTTTTGGCCAAGTGCATCATTGTGGACGTTCTGTCTCTTTTCCTATGCTTTACATGCAATTCCAGTCTACCTCCTGAAACCGGTTTCCTGCAATTCTGCCCCGCTTTCAAGTCCTCTTGGCAGCCTTACTTCAATATATTTTTGGACGATAGCTGTCATTTATAACTCTGCAGGTTTGTGAATTACAGTGCCCCTGAGCTCCTTTCTTCAACTCGCTTTCTTGTGAGCTGGCCGCAACACCGCAGCATTGCTTCAGGCCCTAGTGTGGTTCCGGAATGGCATGCTGAGCCTTTGGTTAATTCCTCTTCCTGGTGGGAAATGAGAGTTAAATTTGCCCGTCCAGACACCTCCAGCTAGTCTCTCATTGGTTCTCCCTATTCCTGTTCATTTTCCGCAGAAATTGCAAACTGGGCCAAACAGGAGGTTAAAGGCACTGACTCTCCAAGTGGGGAGAGTGTTAGTAAAGCGTCTGGAATGTTGCACCCGAGTACCAGGGGACGAAACCTGAGACACATTTGAACACGTTTCCCGATCACACGGTTGATCATACTCTGGGTTCCAAATGCATGTTTTAGCTGAAGGAAGAATCCCTTAAACCTGGAGAGTTGAGACCCATGGAATGGGTACCATGCAATATGACTTCAAAGGGTCTTCATTTGCTCACCGAACCTCACCAATCCTATCACTGCTGCGTTTATGCCGCTGTACACACGCTTGATTCTCTTTCGGAGACATAGAAATCCATAGGTTTTAAGATTCTTACTAGTCAGGTATATTCTTAGGCGTTTAATATGGGGTGTTGATTCCACTTGGTTGAGAAAGGAGTAGCTCTTGTCTATTACATATTTGCCTTATGGAACGGTATCTGTGCTAATTTCAATCTCTGGTTTTATGCAGCACCCCAACTCACCTTTCCCCTTAAGCAAGCATAAGTTGGTTTTCTACATTTGACACCCTGTTCTGTTTTGTAATTCTGTTCCTGTGTAGCCAAGTTTACATTCCGTGTAGTAGTGATATCTTATGATGTTTCTTTTTCTGTGTGACTTATCTCACTTAGAATCATCGTACCTGAATCCACTCATTATGCTGCTATGGGCCTGATGACATAGATTTCATTGCTGAGTGATATTGCATTGTACGTACCTACCACAACTTCTTTATCCATTTTTCACTTTCTGTGATATTGAACTCGAACTGTAAACGAGGTTCTTGTAAACAGAGCTGTCCCAAACTTTGGGGTGACTGTGTCTTTTTGATTTTAATTTCCCTAAGCTATAGGACCATAAGTGGAAGTGCCCTAGGCTCTGTTGCTTTGTTTTGTAGATGTTTCAGGAAACACCATACACTTCTCCAGAGTGGCTGTTGGCAATTTACATCCCGCCCATCAGCATAACAAGGCTCCCAGTTCTCCATGGCCTGTCCTGCCTTTCTGGATTTTACACTTTTTTCAGATGGCCCTTTTGACTGGGGGGCAGTGAGACTTCATTGTAGTGCAGATTTCCTTTGCAAGCTTGCTTGGTTGGCCAAAAAGGGCGTATGCGTTTTTTCCTGAATATATTCAGGAAAAAACGCATACGCCCTTTTTGGCCAAGTGCATCATTGTGGACGTTCTGCCTCTTTTCCTATGCTTTACATGCAATTCCAGTCTACCTCCTGAAATCGGATTCCTGCAATTCTGCCCCGCTTTCAAGTCCTCTTGGCAGCCTTACTTCAATATATTTTTGGACGATAGCTGTCATTTTTAACTCTGCAGGTTTGTGTATTACAGTGCCCCTGAGCTGCTTTCTTCAACTCGCTTTCTTGTGAGCTGGCCGCAACACCGCAGGATTGCTTCAGGCCCTAGTGTGGTTCCGGCATGGCAAGCTGAGCCTTTGGTTAATTCCTCTTCCTGGTGGGAAATGAGAGTTAAATTTGCCCGTCCAGACACCTCCAGATAGTCTCTCATTGGTTCTCCCTATTCCTGTTCATCTTCCGCAGAAATTGCAAACTGGGCCAAACAGGAGGTTAAAGGCACTGACTCTCCAAGTGGGGAGAGTGTTAGTAAAGCGTCTGGAATGTTGCACCCGAGTACGAGGAGACGAAACCTGAGACACATTTCAACACGTTTCCCGATCACACGGTGGATCATACTCTGGGTTCCACATGCATGTTTTAGGTGAAGGAAGAATCCCTTAAACCTGGAGAGTTGAGACCCATGGAATGGGTACCATGCAATATGACTTCAAAGGTTCTGCATTGGCTCACCGAACCTCACCAATCCTATCACTGCTGTGCTTATGCCACTGTACACACGCTTGATTCCCTTTCGGAGACATATAAATCCATAGGTTTTAAGATTCTTACTAGTCAGGTATATTCCTAGACGTTTAATATGGACTGTTGAGTCCTCTTCGTTGAGCAAGGAGTAGCTCTTGTCTATTACATATTTGGCTTATGGAACGGTATCTGTTCTAATTTCAATCTCTGGTTTTATGCAGCACCCCAATTCACCTTTCCCCTTAAGCAAGCATAAGTTGGTTTTCTACATTTGAGACCCTGTTCTGTTTTGTATTTCAGTTCCTGGGTAGCCAAGTTTACATTCCGTGTAGTAGGGATATCTTATGATGTTTCTTTTTCTGTGTGACTTATTTCACTTAGAATCATCGTACCTGAATCCACTCATTATGCTGCTACGGGCCTGATGATATACATTTCATTGCTGAGTGATATTGCATTGTACGTAAGTACCACAACTTCTTTATCCATTTTTCACTTTCTGTGATATTGAACTTGTACCGTAAATGAGGTTCTTGTAAACAGAGCCGTCCCAAACTTTGGGGTGGCTGTTTCTTTTTGATTTTAATTTCCCTAAGCTATAGGACCATAAGTGGAAGTGCCCTAGGCTCTGTTGCTTTGTTTTTTAGATGTTTCAGGAAACACCATACACTTCTCCAGAGTGGCTGTTGGCAATTTACATCCCGCCCATCAGCATAAAAAGGCTCCAAGTTCTCCATGGCCTGTCCTGCCTTTCTGGATTTTACACTTTTTTCAGATGGCCCTTTTGACCGGGGGGCAGTGAGACTTCATTGTAGTGCAGATTTCCTTTGCAAGCTTGCTTGGTTGGCCAAAAAGGGCGTATGCGTTTTTTCCTGAATATATTCAGGAAAAAACGCATACGCCCTTTTTGGCCAAGTGCATCATTGTGGACATTCTGTCTCTTTTCCTATGCTTTACATGCAATTCCAGTCTACCTCCTGAAATCGGATTCCTGCAATTCTGCCCCGCTTTCGAGTCCTCTTGGCAGCCTTACTTCAATATATTTTTGGACGATAGCTGTCATTTTTAACTCTGCAGGTTTGTGAATTACAGTGCCCCTGAGCTCCTTTCTTCAACTCGCTTTCTTGTGAGCTGGCCGCAACACCGCAGGATTGCTTCAGGCCCTAGTGTGGTTCCGGCATGGCACGCTGAGCCTTTGGTTAATTCCTCTTCCTGGTGGGAAATGAGAGTTAAATTTGCCCATCCAGACACCTCCAGCTAGTCTCTCATTGGTTCTCCCTATTCCTGTTCATTTTCCGCAGAAATTGCAAACTGGGCCAAACAGGACGTTAAAGGCAGTGACTCTCCAAGTGGGGAGAGTTTTAGTAAAGCGTCTGGAATGTTGCACCCGAGTACCAGGGGACGAAAACTGAGACACATTTGAACACGTTTCCCGATCACACGGTGGATCATACTCTGGGTTCCACATGCATGTTTTAGCTGAAGGAAGAATCCCGTAAACCTGGAGAGTTGAGACCCATGGAATGGGTACCATGCAATATGACTTCAAATGTTCTGCATTGCCTCACCGAACCTCACCAATCCTATCACTGCTGCGCTTATGCCACTGTACACATGCTTGATTCTCTTTCGGAGACATATAAATCCATAGATTTTAAGATTCTTACTAGTCAGGTATATTCTTAGACGTTTAATATGGGGTGTTGAGTCCTCTTCGTTGAGCAAGGAGTAGCTCTTGTCTATTACATATTTGGCTTATGGAACGGTATCTGTGCTAATTTCAATCTCTGGTTTTATGCAGCACCCCAACTCACCTTTCCCCTTAAGCAAGCATAAGTTGGTTTTCTACATTTGAGACCCTGTTCTCTTTTGTAATTCAGTTCCTGTGTAGCCAAGTTTACATTCCGTGTAGTAGTGATATCTTATGATGTTTCTTTTTCTGTGTGACTTATCTCACTTAGAATCATCGTACCTGAATCCACTCATTATGCTGCTACGGGCTTGATGACATAGATTTCATTGCTGAGTGATATTGCATTGTACGTAAGTACCACAACTTCTTTATCCATTTTTCGCTTTCTGTGATATTGAACTTGTACCGTAAACGAGGTTCTTGTAAACAGAGCCGTCCCAAACTTTGGGGTGGCTGTGTCTTTTTGATTTTAATTTCCCTAAGCTATAGGACCATAAGTGGAAGTGCCCTAGGCTCTGTTGCTTTGTTTTTTAGATGTTTCAGGAAACACCATACACTTCTCCAGAGTGGCTGTTGGCAATTTACATCCCGCCCATCAGCATAACAAGGCTCCCACGTCTCCATGGCCTGTCCTGCCTTTCTGGATTTTACACTTTTTTCAGATGGCCCTTTTGACCGGGGGGCAGTGAGACTTCATTGTAGTGCAGATTTCCTTTGCAAGCTTGCTTGGTTGGCCAAAAAGTGCGTATGCGTTTTTTCCTGAATATATTCAGGAAAAAACGCATACGCCCTTTTTGGCCAAGTGCATCATTGTGGACGTTCTGCCTCTTTTCCTATGCTTTACATGCAATTCCAGTCTACCTCCTGAAATCGGTTTCCTGCAATTCTGCCCCGCTTTCAAGTCCTCTTGGCAGCCTTACTTCAATATATTTTTGGACGATAGCTGTCATTTATAACTCTGCAGGTTTGTGAATTACAGTGCCCCTGAGCTCCTTTCTTCAACTCGCTTTCTTGTGAGCTGGCCGCAACACCGCAGGATTGCTTCAGGCCCTAGTGTGGTTCCGGCATGGCACGCTGAGCCTTTGGTTAATTCCTCTTCCTGGTGGGAAATGAGAGTTAAATTTGCCCGTCCAGACACCTCCAGCTAGTCTCTCATTGGTTCTCCCTATTCCTGTTCATCTTCCGCAGAAATTGCAAACTGGGCCAAACAGGAGGTTAAAGGCACTGACTCTCCAAGTGGGGAGAGTGTTAGTAAAGCGTCTGGAATGTTGCACCCGAGTACCAGGGGACAAAAACTGAGACACATTTGAACACGTTTCCCAAGCACACGGTGGATCATACTCTGGGTTCCACATGCATGTTTTAGCTGAAGGAAGAATCCCTTAAACCTGGAGAGTTGAGACCCTTGGCATGGGTACCATGCAATATGACTTCAAAGGGTCTGCATTGGCTCACCGAACCTCACCAATCCTATCACTGCTGCGCTAATGCACTGTACACACGCATGATTCTCTTTCAGAGACATATAAATCCATAGGTTTTAAGATTCTTACTAGTCAGGTATATTCTTAGGCGTTTAATATGGGGTGTAGAGTCCACTTCGTTGAGCAAGGAGTAGCTCTTGTCTATTACATATTTGGCTTGTGGAACAGTATCTGTGCTAATTTCAATCTCTGGTTTTATGCAGCACCCCAACTCACCTTTGCCCTTAAGCAAGCATAAGTTGGTTTTCTACATTTGAGACCCTGTTCTGTTTTGTAATTCAGTTCCTGTGTAGCCAAGTTTACATTCTGTGTATTAGTGATATCTTATGATGTTTCTTTTTCTGTGTGACTTATTTCACTTAGAATCATCGTACCTGAATCCACTCATTATGCTGCTACGGGCCTGATGATATACATTTCATTGCTGAGTGATATTGCATTGTACGTCAGTACCACAAATTCTTTATCCATTTTTCGCTTTCTGTGATATTGAACTTGTACCGTAAACAAGGTTCTTGTAAACAGAGCCGTCCCAAACTTTGGGGTGGCTGTGTCTTTTTGATTTTAATTTCCCTAAGCTATACGACCATAAGTGGAAGTGCCCTAGGCTCTGTTGCTTTGTTTTTTAGATGTTTCAGGAAACACCATACACTTCTCCAGAGTGGCTGTTGGCAATTTACATCCCGCCCATCAGCATAACAAGGCTCCCAGTTCTCCATGGCCTGTCCTGCATTTCTGGATTTTATACATTTTTCAGATGGCCCTTTTGACCGGGGGGCAGTGAGACTTCATTGTAGTGCAGATTTCCTTTGCAAGCTTGCTTGGTTGGCCCAAAAGGGCGTATGCGTTTTTTCCTGAATATATTCAGGAAAAAACGCATACGCCCTTTTTAGCCAAGTGCATCATTGTGGACGTTCTGCCTCTTTTCCTATGCTTTACATGCAATTCCAGTCTACCTCCTGAAATCGGTTTCCTGCAATTCTGCCCCGCTTTCAAGTCCTCTTGGCAGCCTTACTTCAATATATTTTTGGACGATAGCTGTCATTTATAACTCTGCAGGTTTGTGAATTACAGTGCCCCTGAGCTCCTTTCTTCAACTCGCTTTCTTGTGAGCTGGCCGCAACACCGCAGCATTGCTTCAGGCCCTAGTGTGGTTCCAGCATGGCACGCTGAGCCTTTGGTTAATTCCTCTTCCTGGTGGGAAATGAGAGTTAAATTTGCCCGTCCAGGCACCTCCAGCTAGTCTCTCATTGGTTCTCCCTATTCCTGTTCATTTTCCGCAGAAATGGCAAACTGGGCCAAACAGGAGGTTAAAGGCACTGACTCTCCAAGTGGCGAGAGTGTTAGTAAAGCGTCTGGAATGTTGCACCCGAGTACCAGGGGACGAAACCTGAGACACATTTCAACACGTTTCCCAATCACACGGTGGATCATACTCTGGGTTCCACATGCATGTTTTAGCTGAAGGAAGAATCCCTTAAACCTGGAGAGTTGAGACCCATGGAATGGGTACCATGCAATGTGACCTCAAAGGGTCTGCATTTGCTCACCGAACCTCACCAATCCTATCACTGCTGCGTTTATGCCGCTGTACACATGCTTGATCCTCTTTCAGAGACATAGAAATCTATAGGTTTTAAGATTCTTACTGGTCAGGTATATTCTTAGGCGTTTAATATGGGGTGTAGAGTCCACTTCGTTGAGCAAGGAGTAGCTCTTGTCTATTACATATTTGGCTTATGGAACGGTATCTGTGCTAATTTCAATCTCTGGTTTTATGCAGCACCCCAACTCACCTTTCCCCTTAAGCAAGCATAAGTTGGTTTTCTACATTTGAGTCCCTGTTCTGTTTTGTAATTCAGTTCCTGTGTAGCCAAGTTTACATTCCGTGTAGTAGTGATATCTTATGATGTTTCTTTTTCTGTGTGACTTATCTCACTTAGAATCATCGTACCTGAATCCACTCATTATGCTGCTACTGGCCTGATGACATAGATTTCATTCCTGAGTTATATTGCATTGTACGTACGTACCACAACTTCTTTATCCATTTTTCACTTTCTGCGATATTGAACTTGTACTGTAAATGAGGTTCTTGTAAACAGAGCCGTCCCAAACTTTGGGGTGGCTGTGTCTTTTTGATTTTAATTTCCCTAAGCTATAGGACCATAAGTGGAAGTGCCCTAGGCTCTGTTGCTTTGTTTTTTAGATGTTTCAGGAAACACCATACACTTCTCCAGAGTGGCTGTTGGCAATTTACATCCCGCCCATCAGCATAACAAGGCTCCCAGTTCTCCATGGCCTGTCCTGCCTTTCTGGATTTTATACTTTTTTCAGATGGCCCTTTTGACAGGGGGGCAGTGAGACTTCATTGTAGTGCAGATTTCCTTTGCAAGCGTGCTTGGTTGGCCAAAAAGGGCGTATGCGTTTTTTCCTGAATATATTCAGGAAAAAACGCATACGCACTTTTTGACCAAGTGCATCATTGTGGACGTTCTGCCTCTTTTCCTATGCTTTACATGCAATTCCAGTCTACCTCCTGAAATCGGTTTCCTGCAATTCTGCCCCGCTTTCAAGTCCTCTTGGCAGCCTTACTTCAATATATTTTTGGACGATAGCTGTCATTTTTAACTCTGCAGGTTTGTGAATTACAGTGCCCCTGAGCTCCTTTCTTCAACTCGCTTTCTTGTGAGCTGGCCGCAACACCGCAGGATTGCTTCAGGCCCTAGTGTGGTTCCGGCATGGCACGCTGAGCCTTTGGTTAATTCCTCTTCCTGGTGGGAAATGAGAGTTAAATTTGCCCATCCAGACACCTCCAGCTAGTCTCTCATTGGTTCTCCCTATTCCTGTTCATTTTCCGCAGAAATTGCAAACTGGGCCAAACAGGAGGTTAAAGGCAGTGACTCTCCAAGTGGGGAGAGTTTTAGTAAAGCGTCTGGAATGTTGCACCCGAGTACCAGCGGAGAAAATCTGAGACACATTTGAACACGTTTCCCGATCACACGGTGGATCATACTCTGGGTTCCACATGCATGTTTTAGCTGAAGGAAGAATCCCTTAAACCTGGAGAGTTGAGACCCATGGAATGGCTAGCATGCAATATGACTTCAAAGGGTCTGCATTTGCTCATCAAACCTCACCAATCCTATCACTGCTGCGTTTATGCCGCTGTACACATGCATGATTCTCTTTTGGAGACATATAAATCCATAGGTTTTAAGATTATTACTAGTCAGGTATATTCTTAGGCGATTAATATGGGGTGTAGAGTCCACTTCGTTGAGCAAGGAGTAGCTCTTGTCTATTACATATTTGGCTTATGGAATGGTATCTGTGCTAATTTCAATCTCTGGTTTTATGCAGCACCCCAACTCACCTTTCCCCTTAAGCAAGCATAAGTTGGTTTTCTACATTTGAGACCGTGTTCTGTTTTGTAATTCAGTTTCTGTGTAGCCAAGTTTTCATTCCGTGTAGTAGTGATATCTTATGATGTTTCTTTTTCTGTGTGACTTATCTCACTTAGAATCATCGTACCTGAATCCACTCATTATGCTGCTACGGGCCTGATGATATACATTTCATTGCTGAGTGATATTGCATTGTACGTGAGTACCACAACTTCTTTATCCATTTTTCACTTTCTGTGATATTGAACTTGTACCATAAACGAGATTCTTGTAAACAGAGCCGTCCCAAACTTTGGGGTGGCTGTGTCTTTTTGATTCTAATTTCCCTAATCTATAGGACCATAAGTGGAAGTGCCCTAGGCTCTGTTGCTTTGTTTTGTAGATGTTTCAGGAAACACCATACACTTCTCCAGAGTGGCTGTTGGCAATTTACATCCCGCCCATCAGCATAACAAGGCTCCCATGTCTCCATGGCCTGTCCTGCCTTTCTGGATTTTACACTTTTTTCAGATGGCCCTTTTGACCGGGGGGCAGTGAGACTTCATTGTAGTGCAGATTTCCTTTGCAAGCTTGCTTGGTTGGCCAAAAAGGGCGTATGCGTTTTTTCCTGAATATATTCAGGAAAAAACGCATACGCCCTTTTTGGCCAAGTGCATCATTGTGGACGTTCTGTCTCTTTTCCTATGCTTTACATGCAATTCCAGTCTACCTCCTGAAATCGGATTCCTGCAATTCTGCCCCGCTTTCGAGTCCCCTTGGCAGCCTTACTTTAATATATTTTTGGACGATAGCTGTCATTTATAACTCTGCAGGTTTGTGAATTACAATGCCCCTGAGCTCCTTTCTTCAACTCGCTTTCTTGTGAGCTGGCCGCAACACCGCAGGATTGCTTCAGGCCCTAGTGTCGTTCCGGCATGGCACGCTGAGCCTTTGGTTAATTCCTCTTCCTGGTGGGAAATGAGAGTTAAATTTGCCCGTCCAGACACCTCCAGCTAGTCTCTCATTGGTTCTCCCTATTCCTGTTCATTTTCCGCAGAAATGGCAAACTGGGCCAAACAGGAGGTTAAAGGCACTTACTCTCCAAGTGGGGAGAGTGTTAGTAAAGCGACTGGAATGTTGCACCCGAGTACCAGGGGACGAAAACTGAGACACATTTGAACACGTTTCCCGATCACATGGTGGATCATACTCTGGGTTCCACATGCATGTTTTAGCTGAAGGAAGAATCCCTTAAACCTGGAGAGTTGAGACCCATGGAATGGCTACCATGCAATATGACTTCAAAGGGTCTGCATTTGCTCATCAAACCTCACCAATCCTATCACTGCTGCGTTTATGCCGCTGTACACATGCTTGATTCTCTTTTGGAGACATATAAATCCATAGGTTTTAAGATTATTACTAGACAGGTATATTCTTAGGCGATTAATATGGGGTGTAGAGTCCACTTCGTTGAGCAAGGAGTAGCTCTTGTCTATTACATATTTGGCTTATGGAATGGTATCTGTGCTAATTTCAATCTCTGGTTTTATGCAGAACCCCAACTCACCTTTCCCCTTAAGCAAGCATAAGTTGGTTTTCTACATTTGAGACCGTGTTCTGTTTTGTAATTCAGTTTCTGTGTAGCCAAGTTTACATTCCGTGTAGTAGTGATATCTTATGATGTTTCTTTTTCTGTGTGACTTATCTCACTTAGAATCATCGTACCTGAATCCACTCATTATGCTGCTACGGGCCTGATGATATAGATTTAATTGCTGAGTGATATTGCATTGTATGTACCTACCAAAACTTCTTTGTCCATTTTTCACTTTCTGTGATATTGAACTTGTACTGTAAACGAGGTTCTTCTAAACAGAGCCGTCCCAAACTTTGGGGTGGCTGTGTCTTTTTGATTTTAATTTCCCTAAGCTATAGGACCATAAGTGGAAGTGCCCTAGGCTCTGTTGCTTTGTTTTTTAGATGTTTCAGGAAACACCATACACTTCTTCAGAGTGGCTGTTGGCAATTTACATCCCGCCCATCAGCATAAGAAGGCTCCCAGTTCTCCATGGCCTGTCCTGCCTTTCTGGATTTTACACTTTTTTCAGATTGCCCTTTTGACCGGGGGGCAGTGAGACTTCATTGTAGTGCAGATTTCCTTTGCAAGCTTGCTTGGTTGGCCAAAAAGGGCGTATGCGTTTTTTCCTGAATATATTCAGGAAAAAACGCATACGCCCTTTTTGGCCAAGTGCATCATTTTGGACGTTCTGCCTCTTTTCCTATGCTTTACATGCAATTCCAGTCTACCTCCTGAAATCGGTTTCCTGCAATTCTGCCCCGCTTTCAAGTCCTCTTGGCAGCCTTACTTCAATATATTTTTGGACGATAGCTGTCATTTTTAACTCTGCAGGTTTGTGTATTACAGTGCCCCTGAGCTGCTTTCTTCAACTCGCTTTCTTGTGAGCTGGCCGCAACACCGCAGGATTGCTTCAGGCCCTAGTGTGGTTCCGGCATGGCACGCTGAGCCTTTGGTTAATTCCTCTTCCTGGTGGGAAATGAGAGTTAAATTTCCCCGTCCAGACACCTCCAGATAGTCTCTCATTGGTTCTCCCTATTCCTGTTCATCTTTCGCAGAAATTGCAAACTGGGCCAAACAGGAGGTTAAAGGCACTGACTCTCCAAGTGGGGAGAGTGTTAGTAAAGCGTCTGGAATGTTGCACCCGAGTACGAGGAGACGAAACCAGAGACACATTTGAACACGTTTCCCGATCACACGGTGGATCATACTCTGGGTTCCACATGCATGTTTTAGGTGAAGGAAGAATCCCTTAAACCTGGAGAGTTGAGACCCATGTAATGGGTACCATGCAATATGACTTCAAAGGTTCTGCATTGGCTCACCGAACCTCACCAATCCTATCACTGCTGTGCTTATGCCACTGTACACACGCTTGATTCCCTTTCAGAGACATATAAATCCATAGGTTTTAAGATTCTTACTAGTCAGGTATATTCCTAATAGTTTAATATGGGGTGTTGAGTCCTCTTCGTTGAGCAAGATGTAGCTCTTGTCTATTACATATTTGGCTTATGGAACGGTATCTGTGCTAATTTCAATCTCTGGTTTTATGCAGCACCCCAATTCACCTTTCCCCTTAAGCAAGCATAAGTTGGTTTTCTACATTTGAGACCCTGTTCTGTTTTGTATTTCAGTTCCTGTGTAGCCAAGTTTACATTCCGTGTATTAGTGATATCTTATGATGTTTCTTTTTCTGTGTGACTTATTTCACTTAGAATCATCGTACCTGAATCCACTCATTATGCTGCTACGGGCCTGATGACATAGATTTCATTCCTGAGTGATATTGGATTGTACGTAAGTACCACAACTTCTTTATCCATTTTTCACTTTCTGCGATATTGAACTTGTACCATAAACGAGGTTCTTGTACACAGAGCCGGCCCAAACTTTGGGGTGGCTGTGTCTTTTTGATTTTAATTTCCCTAAGCTATAGGACCATAAGTGGAAGTGCCCTAGGCTCTGTTGCTTTGTTTTTTAGATGTTTCAGGAAACACCATACACTTCTCCAGAGTGGTTGTTGGCAATTTACATCCCGCCCATCAGCATAACAAGGCTCCCAATTCTCCATGGCCTGTCCTGCCTTTCTGGATTTTACACTTTTTTCAGATGGCCCTTTTGACCGGGGGGCAGTGAGACTTCATTGTAGTGCAGATTTCCTTTGCAAGCTTGCTTGGTTGGCCAAAAAGGGCGTATGCGTTTTTTCCTGAATATATTCAGGAAAAAACGCATACGCCCTTTTTGGCCAAGTGCATCATTGTGGACGTTCTGCCTCTTTTCCTATGCTTTACATGCAATTCCAGTCTACCTCCTGAAATCGGATTCCTGCAATTCTGCCCCGCTTTCGAGTCCTCTTGGCAGCCTTACTTCAATATATTTTTGGACAATAGCTGTCATTTATAACTCTGCAGGTTTGTGAATTACAGTGCCCCTGAGCTCCTTTCTTCAACTCGCTTTCTTGTGAGCTGGCCGCAACACCGCAGGATTGCTTCAGGCCCTAGTGTGGTTCCGGCATGGCACGTTGAGCCTTTGGTTAATTCCTCTTCCTGGTGGGAAATGAGAGTTAAATTTGCCCGTCCAGACACCTCCAGCTAGTCTCTCATTGGTACTCCCTATTCCTGTTCATTTTCCGCAGAAATTGCAAACTGGGCCAAACAGGAGGTTAAAGGCACTGAGTCTCTAAGTGGGGAGAGTTTTAGTAAAGCGTCTGGAATGTTGCACCCGAGTACCAGGGGACGAAAACTGAGACACATTTGAACACGTTTCCCGATCACACAGTGGATCATACTCTGGGTTCCACATGCATGTTTTAGCTGAAGGAAGAATCCCTTAAACCTGGAGAGTTGAGACCCATGGAATGGCTACCATGCAATATGACTTCAAAGGTTCTGCATTGGCTCACCGAACCTCACCAATCCTATCACTGCTGCGCTTATGCCACTGTACACACGCTTGATTCTCTTTCGGAGACATATAAATCCATAGCTTTTAAGATTCTTACTAGTCAGGTATATTCTTAGACGTTTAATATGGGGTGTTGAGTCCTCTTCGTTGAGCAAGGAGTAGCTCTTGTCTATTACATATTTGGCTTATGGAACGGTATCTGTGCTAATTTCAATCTCTGGTTTTATGCAGCACCCCAACTCACCTTTCCCCTTAAGCAAGCATAAGTTGGTTTTCTACATTTGAGACCCTGTTCTGTTTTGTAATTCAGTTCCTGTGTAGCCAAGTTTACATTCCGTGTAGTAGTGATATCTTATGATGTTTCTTTTTCTGTGTGACTTATCTCACTTAGAATCATCGTACCTGAATCCACTCATTATGCTGCTACGGGCCTGATGACATAGATTTCATTGCTGAGTGATATTGCATTGTACGTAAGTACCACAACTTCTTTATCCATTTTTCGCTTTCTGTGATATTGAACTTGTACCGTAAACGAGGATATTGTAAACAGAGCCGTCCCAAACTTTGGGGTGGCTGTGTCTTTTTGATTTTAATTTCCCTAAGCTATAGGACCATAAGTGGAATTGCCCTAGGCTCTGTTGCTTTGTTTTTTAGATGTTTCAGGAAACACCATACACTTCTCCAGAGTGGCTGTTGGCCATTTACATCCCGCCCATTAGCATAACAAGGCTCCCACGTCTCCATGGCCTGTCCTGCCTTTCTGGATTTTACACTTTTTTCAGATGACCCTTTTGACCGGGGGGCAGTGAGACTTCATTGTAGTGCAGATTTCCTTTGCAAGCTTGCTTGGTTGGCCAAAAAGGGCGTATGCGTTTTTTTCTGAATATATTCAGGAAAAAATGCATACGCCCTTTTTGGCCAAGTGCATCATTGTGGACGTTCTGCCTCTTTTCCTATTCTTTACATGCAATTCCAGTCTACCTCCTGAAATCGGTTTCCTACAATTCTGCCCCGCTTTCAAGTCCTCTTGGCAGCCTTACTTCAATATATTTTTGGACGATAGCTGTCATTTATAACTCTGCAGGTTTGTGAATTACAGTGCCCCTGAGCTCCTTTCTTCAACTCGCTTTCTTGTGAGCTGGCCGCAACACCGCAGGATTGCTTCAGGCCCTAGTGTGGTTCCGGCATGGCACGCTGAGCCTTTGGTTAATTCCTCTTCCTGGTGGGAAATGAGAGTTAAATTTGCCCGTCCAGACACCTCCAGCTAGTCTCTCATTGGTCCTCCCTATTCCTGTTCATCTTCCGCAGAAATTGCAAACTGGGCCAAACAGGAGGTTAAAGGCACTGACTCTCCAAGTGGGGAGAGTGTTAGTAAAGCGTCTGGAATGTTGCACCCGAGTACCAGGGGACGAAATCTGACACATTTGAACACGTTTCCCGATCACACGGTGGATCATACTCTGGGTTCCACATGCATGTTTTAGCTGAAGGAAGAATCCCTTAAACCTGGAGAGTTGAGACCCATGGAATGGGTACCATGCAATATGACTTCAAAGGGTCTTCATTTGCTCACCGAACCTCACCAATCCTATCACTGCTGCATTTATGCCGCTGTAGACACGCTTGATTCTCTTTCGGAGACATATAAATCCATAGGTTTTAAGATTCTTACTAGTCAGGTATATTCTTAGGCATTTAATATGGGGTGTTGAGTCCACTTCGTTGAGCAAGGAGTAGCTCTTGTCTATTACCTATTTGGCTTATGGAATGGTATCTGTGCTAATTTCAATCTCTGGTTTTATGCAGCACCCCAAATCACCTTTCCCCTTAAACAAGCATAAGTTGGTTTTCTACATTTGAGATCCTGTTCTGTTTTGTAATTCAGTTCCTGTGTAGCCAAGTTTACATTCCGTGTATTAGTGATATCTTATGATGTTTCTTTTTCTGTGTGACTTATTTCACTTAGAATCATCGTACCTGAATCCACTCATTATGCTGCTACGGGCCTGATGACATAGATTTCATTCCTGAGTGATATTGGATTGTACGTAAGTACCACAACTTCTTTATCCATTTTTCACTTTCTGCGATATTGAACTTGTACCATAAACGAGGTTCTTGTACACAGAGCCGGCCCAAACTTTGGGGTGGCTGTGTCTTTTTGATTTTAATTTCCCTAAGCTATAGGACCATAAGTGGAAGTGCCCTAGGCTCTGTTGCTTTGTTTTTTAGATGTTTCAGGAAACACCATACACTTCTCCAGAGTGGCTGTTGGCCATTTACATCCCGCCCATTAGCATAACAAGGCTCCCACGTCTCCATGGCCTGTCCTGCCTTTCTGGATTTTACACTTTTTTCAGATGACCCTTTTGACCGGGGGGCAGTGAGACTTCATTGTAGTGCAGATTTCCTTTGCAAGCTTGCTTGGTTGGCCAAAAAGGGCGTATGCGTTTTTTTCTGAATATATTCAGGAAAAAATGCATACGCCCTTTTTGGCCAAGTGCATCATTGTGGACGTTCTGCCTCTTTTCCTATTCTTTACATGCAATTCCAGTCTACCTCCTGAAATCGGTTTCCTGCAATTCTGCCCCGCTTTCAAGTCCTCTTGGCAGCCTTACTTCAATATATTTTTGGACGATAGCTGTCATTTATAACTCTGCAGGTTTGTGAATTACAGTGCCCCTGAGCTCCTTTCTTCAACTCGCTTTCATGTGAGCTGGCCGCAACACCGCAGGATTGCTTCAGGCCCTAGTGTGGTTCCGGCATGGCACGCTGAGCCTTTGGTTAATTCCTCTTCCTGGTGGGAAATGAGAGTTAAATTTGCCCGTCCAGACACCTCCAGCTAGTCTCTCATTGGTCCTCCCTATTCCTGTTCATTTTCCGCAGAAATTGCAAACTGGGCCAAACAGGAGGTTAAAGGCACTGACTCTCCAAGTGGGGAGAGTGTTAGTAAAGCGTCTGGAATGTTGCACCCGAGTACCAGGGGACGAAATCTGACACATTTGAACACGTTTCCCGATCACACGGTGGATCATACTCTGGGTTCCACATGCATGTTTTAGCTGAAGGAAGAATCCCTTAAACCTGGAGAGTTGAGACCCATGGAATGGGTACCATGCAATATGACTTCAAAGGGTCTGCATTTGCTCACCGAACCTCACCAATCCTATCACTGCTGCATTTATGCCGCTGTAGACACGCTTGATTCTCTTTCAGAGACATATAAATCCATAGGTTTTAAGATTCTTACTAGTCAGGTATATTCTTAGGCATTTAATATGGGGTGTTGAGTCCACTTCGTTGAGCAAGGAGTAGCTCTTGTCTATTACCTATTTGGCTTATGGAATGGTATCTGTGCTAATTTCAATCTCTGGTTTTATGCAGCACCCCAACTCACCTTTCCCCTTAAACAAGCATAAGTTGGTTTTCTACATTTGAGATCCTGTTCTGTTTTGTAATTCAGTTCCTGTGTAGCCAAGTTTACATTCCGTGTATTAGTGATATCTTATGATGTTTCTTTTTCTGTGTGACTTATTTCACTTAGAATCATCGTACCTGAATCCACTCATTATGCTGCTACGGGCCTGATGACATAGATTTCATTCCTGAGTGATATTGGATTGTACGTAAGTACCACAACTTCTTTATCCATTTTTCACTTTCTGCGATATTGAACTTGTACCATAAACGAGGTTCTTGTACACAGAGCCGGCCCAAACTTTGGGGTGGCTGTGTCTTTTTGATTTTAATTTCCCTAAGCTATAGGACCATAAGTGGAAGTGCCCTAGGCTCTGTTGCTTTGTTTTTTAGATGTTTCAGGAAACACCATACACTTCTCCAGAGTGGCTGTTGGCAATTTACATCCCGCCCATTAGCATAACAAGGCTCCCACGTCTCCATGGCCTGTCCTGCCTTTCTGGATTTTACACTTTTTTCAGATGACCCTTTTGACCGGGGGGCAGTGAGACTTCATTGTAGTGCAGATTTCCTTTGCAAGCTTGCTTGGTTGGCCAAAAAGGGCGTATGCGTTTTTTTCTGAATATATTCAGGGAAAAATGCATACGCCCTTTTTGGCCAAGTGCATCATTGTGGACGTTCTGCCTCTTTTCCTATTCTTTACATGCAATTCCAGTCTACCTCCTGAAATCGGTTTCCTGCAATTCTGCCCCGCTTTCAAGTCCTCTTGGCAGCCTTACTTCAATATATTTTTGGACGATAGCTGTCATTTATAACTCTGCAGGTTTGTGAATTACAGTGCCCCTGAGCTCCTTTCTTCAACTCGCTTTCATGTGAGCTGGCCGCAACACCGCAGGATTGCTTCAGGCCCTAGTGTGGTTCCGGCATGGCACGCTGAGCCTTTGGTTAATTCCTCTTCCTGGTGGGAAATGAGAGTTAAATTTGCCCGTCCAGACACCTCCAGCTAGTCTCTCATTGGTCCTCCCTATTCCTGTTCATTTTCCGCAGAAATTGCAAACTGGGCCAAACAGGAGGTTAAAGGCACTGACTCTCCAAGTGGGGAGAGTGTTAGTAAAGCGTCTGGAATGTTGCACCCGAGTACCAGGGGACGAAATCTGACACATTTGAACACGTTTCCCGATCACACGGTGGATCATACTCTGGGTTCCACATGCATGTTTTAGCTGAAGGAAGAATCCCTTAAACCTGGAGAGTTGAGACCCATGGAATGGGTACCATGCAATATGACTTCAAAGGGTCTTCATTTGCTCACCGAACCTCACCAATCCTATCACTGCTGCATTTATGCCGCTGTAGACACGCTTGATTCTCTTTCGGAGACATATAAATCCATAGGTTTTAAGATTCTTACTAGTCAGGTATATTCTTAGGCATTTAATATGGGGTGTTGAGTCCACTTCGTTGAGCAAGGAGTAGCTCTTGTCTATTACCTATTTGGCTTATGGAATGGTATCTGTGCTAATTTCAATCTCTGGTTTTATGCAGCACCCCAACTCACCTTTCCCCTTAAACAAGCATAAGTTGGTTTTCTACATTTGAGATCCTGTTCTGTTTTGTAATTCAGTTCCTGTGTAGCCAAGTTTACATTCCGTGTATTAGTGATATCTTATGATGTTTCTTTTTCTGTGTGACTTATTTCACTTAGAATCATCGTACCTGAATCCACTCATCATGCTGCTACGGGCCTGATGACATAGATTTCATTCCTGAGTGATATTGGATTGTACGTAAGTACCACAACTTCTTTATCCATTTTTCACTTTCTGCGATATTGAACTTGTACCATAAACGAGGTTCTTGTACACAGAGCCGTCCCAAACTTTGGGGTGGCTGTGTCTTTTTGATTTTAATTTCCCTAAGCTATAGGACCATAAGTGGAAGTGCCCTAGGCTCTGTTGCTTTGTTTTTTAGATGTTTCAGGAAACACCATACACTTCTCCAGAGTGGCTGTTGGCAATTTACATCCCGCCCATCAGCATAACAAGGCTCCCAATTCTCCATGGCCTGTCCTGCCTTTCTGGATTTTACACTTTTTTCAGATGGCCCTTTTGACCGGGGGGCAGTGAGACTTCATTGTAGTGCAGATTTCCTTTGCAAGCTTGCTTGGTTGGCCAAAAAGGGCGTATGCGTTTTTTCCTGAATATATTCAGGAAAAAACGCATACGCCCTTTTTGGCCAAGTGCATCATTGTGGACGTTCTGCCTCTTTTCCTATGCTTTACATGCAATTCCAGTCTACCTCCTGAAATCGGATTCCTGCAATTCTGCCCCGCTTTCGAGTCCTCTTGGCAACCTTACTTCAATATATTTTTGGACGATAGCTGTCATTTATAACTCTGCAGGTTTGTGAATTACAGTGCCCCTGAGCTCCTTTCTTCAACTCGCTTTCTTGTGAGCTAGCCGCAACACCGCAGGATTGCTTCAGGCCCTAGTGTGGTTCCGGCATGGCACGCTGAGCCTTTGGTTAATTCCTCTTCCTGGTGGGAAATGAGAGTTAAATTTGCCCGTGCAGACACCTCCAGCTAGTCTCTCATTGGTTCTCCCTATTCCTGTTCATTTTCCGCAGAAATTGCAAACTGGGCCAAAGAGGAGGTTAAAGGCACTGACTCTCTAAGTGGGGAGAGTTTTAGTAAAGCGTCTGGTATGTTGCACCCGAGTACCAGGGGACGAAAACTGAGACACATTTGAACACGTTTCCCGATCACACGGTGGATCATACTCTGGGTTCCACATGCATGTTTTAGCTGAAGGAAGAATCCCTTAAACCTGGAGAGTTGAGACCCATGGAATGGCTACCATGCAATATGACTTCAAAGGTTCTGCATTGGCTCACCGAACCTCACCAATCCTATCACTGCTGCGCTTATACCACTGTACACATGCTTGATTCTCTTTCGGAGACATATAAATCCATAGCTTTTAAGATTCTTACTAGTCAGGTATATTCTTAGACGTTTAATATGGGGTGTTGAGTCCTCTTCGTTGAGCAAGGAGTAGCTCTTGTCTATTACATATTTGGCTTATGGAACGGTATCTGTGCTAATTTCAATCTCTGGTTTTATGCAGCACCCCAACTCACCTTTCCCCTTAAGCAAGCATAAGTTGGTTTTCTACATTTGAGACCCTGTTCTGTTTTGTAATTCAGTTCCTGTGTAGCCAAGTTTACATTCCGTGTAGTAGTGATATCTTATGATGTTTCTTTTTCTGTGTGACTTATCTCACTTAGAATCATCGTACCTGAATCCACTCATTATGCTGCTACGGGCCTGATGACATAGATTTCATTGCTGAGTGATATTGCATTGTACGTAAGTACCACAACTTCTTTATCCATTTTTCACTTTCTGTGATATTGAACTTGTACCGTAAACGAGGATCTTGTAAACAGAGCCGTCCCAAACTTTGGGGTGGCTGTGTCTTTTTGATTTTAATTTCCCTAAGCTATAGGACCATAAGTGGAAGTGCCCTAGGCTCTGTTGCTTTGTTTTTTAGATGTTTCAGGAAACACCATACACTTCTCCAGAGTGGCTGTTGGCAATTTACATCCCGCCCATTAGCATAACAAGGCTCCCACGTCTCCATGGCCTGTCCTGCCTTTCTGGATTTTACACTTTTTTCAGATGACCCTTTTGACCGGGGGGCAGTGAGACTTCATTGTAGTGCAGATTTCCTTTGCAAGCTTGCTTGGTTGGCCAAAAAGGGCGTATGCGTTTTTTTCTGAATATATTCAGGAAAAAATGCATACGCCCTTTTTGGCCAAGTGCATCATTGTGGACGTTCTGCCTCTTTTCCTATTCTTTACATGCAATTCCAGTCTACCTCCTGAAATCGGTTTCCTGCAATTCTGCCCCGCTTTCAAGTCCTCTTGGCAGCCTTACTTCAATATATTTTTGGACGATAGCTGTCATTTATAACTCTGCAGGTTTGTGAATTACAGTGCCCCTGAGCTCCTTTCTTCAACTCGCTTTCTTGTGAGCTGGCCGCAACACCGCAGGATTGCTTCAGGCCCTAGTGTGGTTCCGGCATGGCACGCTGAGCCTTTGGTTAATTCCTCTTCCTGGTGGGAAATGAGAGTTAAATTTGCCCGTCCAGACACCTCCAGCTAGTCTCTCATTGGTCCTCCCTATTCCTGTTCATTTTCCGCAGAAATTGCAAACTGGGCCAAACAGGAGGTTAAAGGCACTGACTCTCCAAGTGGGGAGAGTGTTAGTAAAGCGTCTGGAATGTTGCACCCGAGTACCAGGGGACGAAATCTGACACATTTGAACACGTTTCCCGATCACACGGTGGATCATACTCTGGGTTCCACATGCATGTTTTAGCTGAAGGAAGAATCCCTTAAACCTGGAGAGTTGAGACCCATGGAATGGGTACCATGCAATATGACTTCAAAGGGTCTTCATTTGCTCACCGAACCTCACCAATCCTATCACTGCTGCATTTATGCCGCTGTAGACACGCTTGATTCTCTTTCGGAGACATATAAATCCATAGGTTTTAAGATTCTTACTAGTCAGGTATATTCTTAGGCATTTAATATGGGGTGTTGAGTCCACTTCGTTGAGCAAGGAGTAGCTCTTGTCTATTACCTATTTGGCTTATGGAATGGTATCTGTGCTAATTTCAATCTCTGGTTTTATGCAGCACCCCAACTCACCTTTCCCCTTAAACAAGCATAAGTTGGTTTTCTACATTTGAGATCCTGTTCTGTTTTGTAATTCAGTTCCTGTGTAGCCAAGTTTACATTCCGTGTATTAGTGATATCTTATGATGTTTCTTTTTCTGTGTGACTTATTTCACTTAGAATCATCGTACCTGAATCCACTCATTATGCTGCTACGGGCCTGATGACATAGATTTCATTCCTGAGTGATATTGGATTGTACGTAAGTACCACAACTTCTTTATCCATTTTTCACTTTCTGCGATATTGAACTTGTACCATAAACGAGGTTCTTGTACACAGAGCCGTCCCAAACTTTGGGGTGGCTGTGTCTTTTTGATTTTAATTTCCCTAAGCTATAGGACCATAAGTGGAAGTGCCCTAGGCTCTGTTGCTTTGTTTTTTAGATGTTTCAGGAAACACCATACACTTCTCCAGAGTGGCTGTTGGCAATTTACATCCCGCCCATCAGCATAACAAGGCTCCCAATTCTCCATGGCCTGTCCTGCCTTTCTGGATTTTACACTTTTTTCAGATGGCCCTTTTGACCGGGGGGCAGTGAGACTTCATTGTAGTGCAGATTTCCTTTGCAAGCTTGCTTGGTTGGCCAAAAAGGGCGTATGCGTTTTTTCCTGAATATATTCAGGAAAAAACGCATACGCCCTTTTTGGCCAAGTGCATCATTGTGGACGTTCTGCCTCTTTTCCTATGCTTTACATGCAATTCCAGTCTACCTCCTGAAATCGGATTCCTGCAATTCTGCCCCGCTTTCGAGTCCTCTTGGCAGCCTTACTTCAATATATTTTTGGACGATAGCTGTCATTTATAACTCTGCAGATTTGTGAATTACAGTGCCCCTGAGCTCCTTTCTTCAACTCGCTTTCTTGTGAGCTGGCCGTAACACCGCAGGATTGCTTCAGGCCCTAGTGTGGTTCCGGCATGGCACGCTGAGCCTTTGGTTAATTCCTCTTCCTGGTGGGAAATGAGAGTTAAATTTGCCCGTGCAGACACCTCCAGCTAGTCTCTCATTGGTTCTCCCTATTCCTGTTCATTTTCCGCAGAAATTGCAAACTGGGCCAAAGAGGAGGTTAAAGGCACTGACTCTCTAAGTGGGGAGAGTTTTAGTAAAGCGTCTGGAATGTTGCACCCGAGTACCAGGGGACAAAAACTGAGACACATTTGAACACGTTTCCCAAGCACACGGTGGATCATACTCTGGGTTCCACATGCATGTTTTAGCTGAAGGAAGAATCCCTTAAACCTGGAGAGTTGAGACCCATGGAATGGCTACCATTCAATATGACTTCAAAGGTTCTGCATTGGCTCACCGAACCTCACCAATCCTATCACTGCTGCGCTTATGCCACTGTACACACGCTTGATTCTCTTTCGGAGACATATAAATCCATAGCTTTTAAGATTCTTACTAGTCAGGTATATTCTTAGACGTTTAATATGGGGTGTTGAGTCCTCTTCGTTGAGCAAGGAGTAGCTCTTGTCTATTACATATTTGGCTTATGGAACGGTATCTGTGCTAATTTCAATCTCTGGTTTTATGCAGCACCCCAACTCACCTTTCCCCTTAAGCAAGCATAAGTTGGTTTTCTACATTTGAGACCCTGTTCTGTTTTGTAATTCAGTTCCTGTGTAGCCAAGTTTACATTCCGTGTAGTAGTGATATCTTATGATGTTTCTTTTTCTGTGTGACTTATCTCACTTAGAATCATCGTACCTGAATCCACTCATTATGCTGCTACGGGCCTGATGACATAGATTTCATTGCTGAGTGATATTGCATTGTACGTAAGTACCACAACTTCTTTATCCATTTTTCGCTTTCTGTGATATTGAACTTGTACCGTAAACGAGGATCTTGTAAACAGAGCCGTCCCAAACTTTGGGGTGGCTGTGTCTTTTTGATTTTAATTTCCCTAAGCTATAGGACCATAAGTGGAAGTGCCCTAGGCTCTGTTGCTTTGTTTTTTAGATGTTTCAGGAAACACCATACACTTCTCCAGAGTGGCTGTTGGCCATTTACATCCCGCCCATTAGCATAACAAGGCTCCCACGTCTCCATGGCCTGTCCTGCCTTTCTGGATTTTACACTTTTTTCAGATGACCCTTTTGACCGGGGGGCAGTGAGACTTCATTGTAGTGCAGATTTCCTTTGCAAGCTTGCTTGGTTGGCCAAAAAGGGCGTATGCGTTTTTTTCTGAATATATTCAGGAAAAAATGCATACGCCCTTTTTGGCCAAGTGCATCATTGTGGACGTTCTGCCTCTTTTCCTATTCTTTACATGCAATTCCAGTCTACCTCCTGAAATCGGTTTCCTGCAATTCTGCCCCGCTTTCAAGTCCTCTTGGCAGCCTTACTTCAATATATTTTTGGACGATAGCTGTCATTTATAACTCTGCAGGTTTGTGAATTACAGTGCCCCTGAGCTCCTTTCTTCAACTCGCTTTCTTGTGAGCTGGCCGCAACACCGCAGGATTGCTTCAGGCCCTAGTGTGGTTCCGGCATGGCACGCTGAGCCTTTGGTTAATTCCTCTTCCTGGTGGGAAATGAGAGTTAAATTTGCCCGTCCAGACACCTCCAGCTAGTCTCTCATTGGTCCTCCCTATTCCTGTTCATTTTCCGCAGAAATTGCAAACTGGGCCAAACAGGAGGTTAAAGGCACTGACTCTCCAAGTGGGGAGAGTGTTAGTAAAGCGTCTGGAATGTTGCACCCGAGTACCAGGGGACGAAATCTGACACATTTGAACACGTTTCCTGATCACACGGTGGATCATACTCTGGGTTCCACATGCATGTTTTAGCTGAAGGAAGAATCCCGTAAACCTGGAGAGTTGAGACCCATGGAATGGGTACCATGCAATATGACTTCAAAGGGTCTGAATTTGCTCACCGAACCTCACCAATCCTATCACTGCTGCATTTATGCCGCTGTAGACACGCTTGATTCTCTTTCGGAGACATATAAATCCATAGGTTTTAAGATTCTTACTAGTCAGGTATATTCTTAGGCATTTAATATGGGGTGTTGAGTCCACTTCGTTGAGCAAGGAGTAGCTCTTGTCTATTACCTATTTGGCTTATGGAATGGTATCTGTGCTAATTTCAATCTCTGGTTTTATGCAGCACCCCAAATCACCTTTCCCCTTAAACAAGCATAAGTTGGTTTTCTACATTTGAGATCCTGTTCTGTTTTGTAATTCAGTTCCTGTGTAGCCAAGTTTACATTCCGTGTATTAGTGATATCTTATGATGTTTCTTTTTCTGTGTGACTTATTTCACTTAGAATCATCGTACCTGAATCCACTCATTATGCTGCTACGGGCCTGATGACATAGATTTCATTCCTGAGTGATATTGGATTGTACGTAAGTACCACAACTTCTTTATCCATTTTTCACTTTCTGCGATATTGAACTTGTACCATAAACGAGGTTCTTGTACACAGAGCCGGCCCAAACTTTGGGGTGGCTGTGTCTTTTTGATTTTAATTTCCCTAAGCTATAGGACCATAAGTGGAAGTGCCCTAGGCTCTGTTGCTTTGTTTTTTAGATGTTTCAGGAAACACCATACACTTCTCCAGAGTGGCTGTTGGCAATTTACATCCCGCCCATCAGCATAACAAGGCTCCCAATTCTCCATGGCCTGTCCTGCCTTTCTGGATTTTACACTTTTTTCAGATGGCCCTTTTGACCGGGGGGCAGTGAGACTTCATTGTAGTGCAGATTTCCTTTGCAAGCTTGCTTGGTTGGCCAAAAAGGGCGTATGCGTTTTTTTCTGAATATATTCAGGAAAAAACGCATACGCCCTTTTTGGCCAAGTGCATCATTGTGGACGTTCTGCCTCTTTTCCTATGCTTTACATGTAATTCCAGTCTACCTCCTGAAATCGGTTTCCTGCAATTCTGCCCCGCTTTCGAGTCCTCTTGGCAGCCTTACTTCAATATATTTTTGGACGATAGCTGTCATTTATAACTCTGCAGGTTTGTGAATTACAGTGCCCCTGAGCTCCTTTCTTCAACTCGCTTTCTTGTGAGCTGGCCGCAACACCGCAGGATTGCTTCAGGCCCTAGTGTGGTTCCGGCATGGCACGCTGAGCCTTTGGTTAATTCCTCTTCCTGGTGGGAAATGAGAGTTAAATTTGCCCGTGCAGACACCTCCAGCTAGTCTCTCATTGGTTCTCCCTATTCCTGTTCATTTTCCGCAGAAATTGCAAACTGGGCCAAACAGGAGGTTAAAGGCACTGACTCTCCAAGTGGGGAGAGTGTTAGTAAAGCGTCTGGAATGTTGCACCCGAGTACCAGGGGACGAAACCTGAGACACATTTGAACACGTTTCCCGATCACACAGTGGATCATACTCTGGGTTCCACATGCATGTTTTAGCTGAATGAAGAATCCTTTAAACCTGGAGAGTTGAGACCCATGGAATGGGTACCATGCAATATGACTTCAAAGGTTCTGCATTGGCTCACCGAACCTCACCAATCCTATCACTGCTGCGCTTATGCCACTGTACACACGCTTGATTCTCTTTCGGAGACATATAAATCCATAGATTTTACGATTCTTACTAGTCAGGTATATTCTTAGACGTTTAATATGGGGTGTTGAGTCCTCTTCGTTGAGCAAGGAGTAGCTCTTGTCTATTACCTATTTGGCTTATGGAACGGTATCTGTGCTAATTTCAATCTCTGGTTTTATGCAGCACCCCAACTCACCTTTCCCCTTAAGCAAACATAAGTTGGTTTTCTACATTTGAGACCCTGTTCTGTTTTGTAATTCAGTTCCTGTGTAGCCAAGTTTACATTCCGTGTAGTAGTGATATCTTATGATGTTTCTTTTTCTGTGTGACTTATCTCACTTAGAATCATCGTACCTGAATCCACTCATTATGCTGCTACGGGCCTGATGACATAGATTTCATTGCTGAGTGATATTGCATTGTACGTAAGTACCACAACTTCTTTATCCATTTTTCGCTTTCTGTGATATTGAACTTGTACTGTAAACGAGGTTCTTGTAAACAGAGCCATCCCAAACTTTGGGGTGGCTGTGTCTTTTTGATTTTAATTTCCCTAAGCTATAGGACCATAAGTGGAAGTGCCCTAGGCTCTGTTGCTTTGTTTTTTAGATGTTTCAGGAAACACCATACACTTCTCCAGAGTGGCTGTTGGCAATTTACATCCCGCCCATCAGCATAACAAGGCTCCCATGTCTCCATGGCCTGTCCTGCCTTTGTGGATTTTACACTTTTTTCAGATGGCCCTTTTGACCGGGGAGCAGTGAGACTTCATTGTAGTGCAGATTTCCTTTGCAAGCTTGCTTGGTTGGCCAAAAAGGGCGTATGCGTTTTTTTCTGAATATATTCAGAAAAAAACGCATACGCCCTTTTTGGCCAAGTGCATCATTGTGGACGTTCTGCCTCTTTTCCTATGCTTTACATGCAATTCCAGTCTACCTCCTGAAATCGGATTCCTGCAATTCTGCCCCGCTTTCAAGTCCTCTTGGCAGCCTTACTTCAATATATTTTTGGACGATAGCTGTCATTTTTAACTCTGCAGGTTTGTGAATTACAGTGCCCCTGAGCTCCTTTCTTCAACTCGCTTTCTTGTGAGCTGGCCGCAACACCGCAGGATTGCTTCAGGCCCTAGTGTGGTTCCGGTATGGCATGCTGAGCCTTTGGTTAATTTCTCTTCCTGGTGGGAAATGAGAGTTAAATTTGCCCGTCCAGACACCTCCAGCTAGTCTCTCATTGGTTCTCCCTATTCCTGTTCATTTTCCGCAGAAATGGCAAACTGGGCCAAACAGGAGGTTAAAGGCACTGACTCTCCAAGTTGGGAGAGTGTTAGTAAAGCGTCTGGAATGTTGCACCCGAGTACCAGGGGACGAAATCTGACACATTTGAACACGTTTCCTGATCACAGGGAGGATCATACTCTGGGTTCCACATGCATGTTTTAGCTGAAGGAAGAATCCCTTAAACCTGGAGAGTTGAGACCCATGGAATGGCTACCATGCAATATGACTTCAAAGGTTCTGCATTGGCTCATCGAACCTCACCAATCCTATCACTGCTGCGCTTATGCCACTGTACACACGCTTGATTCTCTTTCGGAGACATATAAATCCATAGATTTTAAGATTCTTACTAGTCAGGTATATTCTTAGACGTTTAATATGGGGTGTTGAGTCCTCTTCGTTGAGCAAGGCGTAGCTCTTGTCTATTACATATTTGGCTTATGGAATGGTATCTGTGCTAATTTCAATCTCTGGTTTTATGCAGCACCCCAACTCACCTTTCCCCTTAAGCAAACATAAGTTGGTTTTCTACATTTGAGACCCTGTTCTGTTTTGTAATTCAGTTCCTGTGTAGCCAAGTTTACATTCCGTGTAGTAGTGATATCTTATGATGTTTCTTTTTCTGTGTGACTTATCTCACTTAGAATCATCGTACCTGAATCCACTCATTATGCTGCTACGGGCCTGATGACATAGATTTCATTGCTGAGTGATATTGCATTGTACGTAAGTACCACAACTTCTTTATCCATTTTTCGCTTTCTGTGATATTGAACTTGTACCGTAAACGAGGATCTTGTAAACAGAGCCGTCCCAAATTTTGGGGTGGCTGTGTCTTTTTGATTTTAATTTCCCTAAGCTATAGGACCATAAGTGGAAGTGCCCTAGGCTCTGTTGCTTTGTTTTTTAGATGTTTCAGGAAACACCATACACTTCTCCAGAGTGGCTGTTGGCAATTTACATCCCAGCCATCAGCATAACAAGGCTCCCACGTCTCCATGGCCTCTCCTGCCTTTCTGGATTTTACACTTTTTTCAGATGGCCCTTTTGACCGGGGGGCAGTGAGACTTCATTGTAGTGCAGATTTCCTTTGCAAGCTTGCTTGGTTGGCCCAAAAGGGCGTATGCGTTTTTTTCTGAATATATTCAGGAAAAACCGCATACGCCCTTTTTGGCCAAGTGCATCATTGTGGACGTTCTGCCTCTTTTCCTATGCTTTACATGCAATTCCAGTCTACCTTCTGAAATCGGTTTCCTGCAATTCTGCCCCGCTTTCAAGTCCTCTTGGCAGCCTTACTTCAATATATTTTTGGACGATAGCTGTCATTTTTAACTCTGCAGGTTTGTGAATTACAGTGCCCCTGAGATCCTTTCTTCAACTCGCTTTCTTGTGAGCTGGCCGCAACACCGCAGGATTGCTTCAGGCCCTAGTGTGGTTCCGGCATGGCACGCTGAGCCTTTGGTTAATTCCTCTTCCTGGTGGGAAATGAGAGTTAAATTTGCCCGTCCAGACACCTCCAGATAGTCTCTCATTGGTTCTCCCTATTCCTGTTCATTTTCCACAGAAATTGCAAACTGGGCCAAACAGGAGGTTAAAGGCACTGACTCTCCAAGTGGGGAGAGTGTTAGTAAAGCGTCTGGAATGTTGCACCCGAGTACCAGGGGACGAAAACTGAGACACATTTGAACACGTTTCCCGATCACACAGTGGATCATACTCTGGGTTCCACATGCATGTTTTAGCTGAAGGGAGAATCCCTTAAACCTGGAGAGTTGAGACCCATGGAATGGCTACCATGCAATATGACTTCAAAGGTTCTGCATTGGCTCACCGAACCTCACCAATCCTATCACTGCTGCGCTTATGCCACTGTACACACGCTTGATTCTCTTTCGGAGACATATAAATCCATAGCTTTTAAGATTCTTACTAGTCAGGTATATTCTTAGACGTTTAATATGGGGTGTTGAGTCCTCTTCGTTGAGCAAGGAGTAGCTCTTGTCTATTACATATTTGGCTTATGGAACGGTATCTGTGCTAATTTCAATCTCTGGTTTTATGCAGCACCCCAACTCACCTTTCCCCTTAAGCAAGCATAAGTTGGTTTTCTACATTTGAGACCCTGTTCTGTTTTGTAATTCAGTTCCTGTGTAGCCAAGTTTACATTCCGTGTAGTAGTGATATCTTATGATGTTTCTTTTTCTGTGTGACTTATCTCACTTAGAATCATCGTACCTGAATCCACTCATTATGCTGCTACGGGCCTGATGACATAGATTTCATTGCTGAGTGATATTGCATTGTACGTAAGTACCACAACTTCTTTATCCATTTTTCGCTTTCTGTGATATTGAACTTGTACCGTAAACGAGGATATTGTAAACAGAGCCGTCCCAAACTTTGGGGTGGCTGTGTCTTTTTGATTTTAATTTCCCTAAGCTATAGGACCATAAGTGGAATTGCCCTAGGCTCTGTTGCTTTGTTTTTTAGATGTTTCAGGAAACACCATACACTTCTCCAGAGTGGCTGTTGGCCATTTACATCCCGCCCATTAGCATAACAAGGCTCCCAGTTCTCCATGGCCTGTCCTGCCTTTCTGGATTTTACACTTTTTTCAGATGACCCTTTTGACCGGGGGGCAGTGAGACTTCATTGTAGTGCAGATTTCCTTTGCAAGCTTGCTTGGTTGGCCAAAAAGGGCGTATGCGTTTTTTTCTGAATATATTCAGGAAAAAATGCATACGCCCTTTTTGGCCAAGTGCATCATTGTGGACGTTCTGCCTCTTTTCCTATTCTTTACATGCAATTCCAGTCTACCTCCTGAAATCGGTTTCCTACAATTCTGCCCCGCTTTCAAGTCCTCTTGGCAGCCTTACTTCAATATATTTTTGGACGATAGCTGTCATTTATAACTCTGCAGGTTTGTGAATTACAGTGCCCCTGAGCTCCTTTCTTCAACTCGCTTTCTTGTGAGCTGGCCGCAACACCGCAGGATTGCTTCAGGCCCTAGTGTGGTTCCGGCATGGCACGCTGAGCCTTTGGTTAATTCCTCTTCCTGGTGGGAAATGAGAGTTAAATTTGCCCGTCCAGACACCTCCAGCTAGTCTCTCATTGGTCCTCCCTATTCCTGTTCATTTTCCGCAGAAATTGCAAACTGGGCCAAACAGGAGGTTAAAGGCACTGACTCTCCAAGTGGGGAGAGTGTTAGTAAAGCGTCTGGAATGTTGCACCCGAGTACCAGGGGACGAAATCTGACACATTTGAACACGTTTCCCGATCACACGGTGGATCATACTCTGGGTTCCACATGCATGTTTTAGCTGAAGGAAGAATCCCTTAAACCTGGAGAGTTGAGACCCATGGAATGGGTACCATGCAATATGACTTCAAAGGGTCTTCATTTGCTCACCGAACCTCACCAATCCTATCACTGCTGCATTTATGCCGCTGTAGACACGCTTGATTCTCTTTCGGAGACATATAAATCCATAGGTTTTAAGATTCTTACTAGTCAGGTATATTCTTAGGCATTTAATATGGGGTGTTGAGTCCACTTCGTTGAGCAAGGAGTAGCTCTTGTCTATTACCTATTTGGCTTATGGAATGGTATCTGTGCTAATTTCAATCTCTGGTTTTATGCAGCACCCCAAATCACCTTTCCCCTTAAACAAGCATAAGTTGGTTTTCTACATTTGAGATCCTGTTCTGTTTTGTAATTCAGTTCCTGTGTAGCCAAGTTTACATTCCGTGTATTAGTGATATCTTATGATGTTTCTTTTTCTGTGTGACTTATTTCACTTAGAATCATCGTACCTGAATCCACTCATTATGCTGCTACGGGCCTGATGACATAGATTTCATTCCTGAGTGATATTGGATTGTACGTAAGTACCACAACTTCTTTATCCATTTTTCACTTTCTGCGATATTGAACTTGTACCATAAACGAGGTTCTTGTACACAGAGCCGGCCCAAACTTTGGGGTGGCTGTGTCTTTTTGATTTTAATTTCCCTAAGCTATAGGACCATAAGTGGAAGTGCCCTAGGCTCTGTTGCTTTGTTTTTTAGATGTTTCAGGAAACACCATACACTTCTCCAGAGTGGCTGTTGGCCATTTACATCCCGCCCATTAGCATAACAAGGCTCCCACGTCTCCATGGCCTGTCCTGCCTTTCTGGATTTTACACTTTTTTCAGATGACCCTTTTGACCGGGGGGCAGTGAGACTTCATTGTAGTGCAGATTTCCTTTGCAAGCTTGCTTGGTTGGCCAAAAAGGGCGTATGCGTTTTTTTCTGAATATATTCAGGAAAAAATGCATACGCCCTTTTTGGCCAAGTGCATCATTGTGGACGTTCTGCCTCTTTTCCTATTCTTTACATGCAATTCCAGTCTACCTCCTGAAATCGGTTTCCTGCAATTCTGCCCCGCTTTCAAGTCCTCTTGGCAGCCTTACTTCAATATATTTTTGGACGATAGCTGTCATTTATAACTCTGCAGGTTTGTGAATTACAGTGCCCCTGAACTCCTTTCTTCAACTCGCTTTCTTGTGAGCTGGCCGCAACACCGCAGGATTGCTTCAGGCCCTAGTGTGGTTCCGGCATGGCACGCTGAGCCTTTGGTTAATTCCTCTTCCTGGTGGGAAATGAGAGTTAAATTTGCCCGTCCAGACACCTCCAGCTAGTCTCTCATTGGTTCTCCCTATTCCTGTTCATTTTCCGCAGAAATTGCAAACTGGGCCAAAGAGGAGGTTAAAGGCACTGACTCTCTAAGTGGGGAGAGTTTTAGTAAAGCGTCTGGAATGTTGCACCCGAGTACCAGGGGACGAAAACTGAGACACATTTGAACACGTTTCCCGATCACACGGTGGATCATACTCTGGGTTCCACATGCATGTTTTAGCTGAAGGAAGAATCCCTTAAACCTGGAGAGTTGAGACCCATGGAATGGGTACCATGCAATATGACTTCAAAGGGTCTGCATTTGCTCACCGAACCTCACCAATCCTATCACTGCTGCATTTATGCCGCTGTAGACACGCTTGATTCTCTTTCGGAGACATATAAATCCATAGGTTTTAAGATTCTTACTAGTCAGGTATATTCTTAGACGTTTAATATGGGGTGTTGAGTCCTCTTCGTTGAGCAAGGAGTAGCTCTTGTCTATTACATATTTGGCTTATGGAACGGTATCTGTGCTAATTTCAATCTCTGGTTTTATGCAGCACCCCAACTCACCTTTCCCCTTAAGCAAGCATAAGTTGGTTTTCTACATTTGAGACCCTGTTCTGTTTTGTAATTCAGTTCCTGTGTAGCCAAGTTTACATTCCGTGTAGTAGTGATATCTTATGATGTTTCTTTTTCTGTGTGACTTATCTCACTTAGAATCATCGTACCTGAATCCACTCATTATGCTGCTACGGGCCTGATGACATAGATTTCATTGCTGAGTGATATTGCATTGTACGTAAGTACCACAACTTCTTTATCCATTTTTCGCTTTCTGTGATATTGAACTTGTACCGTAAACGAGGTTCTTGTAAACAGAGCCGTCCCAAACTTTGGGGTGGCTGTGTCTTTTTGATTTTAATTTCCCTAAGCTATAGGACCATAAGTGGAAGTGCCCTAGGCTCTGTTGCTTTGTTTTTTAGATGTTTCAGGAAACACCATACACTTCTCCAGAGTGGCTGTTGGCCATTTACATCCCGCCCATTAACATAACAAGGCTCCCACGTCTCCATGGCCTGTCCTGCCTTTCTGGATTTTACACTTTTTTCAGATGACCCTTTTGACCGGGGGGCAGTGAGACTTCATTGTAGTGCAGATTTCCTTTGCAAGCTTGCTTGGTTGGCCAAAAAGGGCGTATGCGTTTTTTTCTGAATATATTCAGGAAAAAATGCATACGCCCTTTTTGGCCAAGTGCATCATTGTGGACGTTCTGCCTCTTTTCCTATTCTTTACATGCAATTCCAGTCTACCTCCTGAAATCGGTTTCCTGCAATTCTGCCCCGCTTTCAAGTCCTCTTGGCAGCCTTACTTCAATATATTTTTGGACGATAGCTGTCATTTATAACTCTGCAGGTTTGTGAATTACAGTGCCCCTGAGCTCCTTTCTTCAACTCGCTTTCATGTGAGCTGGCCGCAACACCGCAGGATTGCTTCAGGCCCTAGTGTGGTTCCGGCATGGCACGCTGAGCCTTTGGTTAATTCCTCTTCCTGGTGGGAAATGAGAGTTAAATTTGCCCGTCCAGACACCTCCAGCTAGTCTCTCATTGGTCCTCCCTATTCCTGTTCATTTTCCGCAGAAATTGCAAACTGGGCCAAACAGGAGGTTAAAGGCACTGACTCTCCAAGTGGGGAGAGTGTTAGTAAAGCGTCTGGAATGTTGCACCCGAGTACCAGGGGACGAAATCTGACACATTTGAACACGTTTCCCGATCACACGGTGGATCATACTCTGGGTTCCACATGCATGTTTTAGCTGAAGGAAGAATCCCTTAAACCTGGAGAGTTGAGACCCATGGAATGGGTACCATGCAATATGACTTCAAAGGGTCTTCATTTGCTCACCGAACCTCACCAATCCTATCACTGCTGCATTTATGCCGCTGTAGACACGCTTGATTCTCTTTCGGAGACATATAAATCCATAGGTTTTAAGATTCTTACTAGTCAGGTATATTCTTAGGCATTTAATATGGGGTGTTGAGTCCACTTCGTTGAGCAAGGAGTAGCTCTTGTCTATTACCTATTTGGCTTATGGAATGGTATCTGTGCTAATTTCAATCTCTGGTTTTATGCAGCACCCCAACTCACCTTTCCCCTTAAACAAGCATAAGTTGGTTTTCTACATTTGAGATCCTGTTCTGTTTTGTAATTCAGTTCCTGTGTAGCCAAGTTTACATTCCGTGTATTAGTGATATCTTATGATGTTTCTTTTTCTGTGTGACTTATTTCACTTAGAATCATCGTACCTGAATCCACTCATTATGCTGCTACGGGCCTGATGACATAGATTTCATTCCTGAGTGATATTGGATTGTACGTAAGTACCACAACTTCTTTATCCATTTTTCACTTTCTGCGATATTGAACTTGTACCATAAACGAGGTTCTTGTACACAGAGCCGTCCCAAACTTTGGGGTGGCTGTGTCTTTTTGATTTTAATTTCCCTAAGCTATAGGACCATAAGTGGAAGTGCCCTAGGCTCTGTTGCTTTGTTTTTTAGATGTTTCAGGAAACACCATACACTTCTCCAGAGTGGCTGTTGGCAATTTACATCCCGCCCATCAGCATAACAAGGCTCCCAATTCTCCATGGCCTGTCCTGCCTTTCTGGATTTTACACTTTTTTCAGATGGCCCTTTTGACCGGGGGGCAGTGAGACTTCATTGTAGTGCAGATTTCCTTTGCAAGCTTGCTTGGTTGGCCAAAAAGGGCGTATGCGTTTTTTCCTGAATATATTCAGGAAAAAACGCATACGCCCTTTTTGGCCAAGTGCATCATTGTGGACGTTCTGCCTCTTTTCCTATGCTTTACATGCAATTCCAGTCTACCTCCTGAAATCGGATTCCTGCAATTCTGCCCCGCTTTCGAGTCCTCTTGGCAGCCTTACTTCAATATATTTTTGGACGATAGCTTTCATTTATAACTCTGCAGGTTTGTGAATTACAGTGCCCCTGAGCTCCTTTCTTCAACTCGCTTTCTTGTGAGCTGGCCGCAACACCGCAGGATTGCTTCAGGCCCTAGTGTGGTTCCGGCATGGCACGCTGAGCCTTTGGTTAATTCCTCTTCCTGGTGGGAAATGAGAGTTAAATTTGCCCGTCCAGACACCTCCAGCTAGTCTCTCATTGGTTCTCCCTATTCCTGTTCATTTTCCGCAGAAATTGCAAACTGGGCCAAAGAGGAGGTTAAAGGCACTGACTCTCTAAGTGGGGAGAGTTTTAGTAAAGCGTCTGGAATGTTGCACCCGAGTACCAGGGGACGAAAACTGAGACACATTTGAACACGTTTCCCGATCACACGGTGGATCATACTCTGGGTTCCACATGCATGTTTTAGCTGAAGGAAGAATCCCTTAAACCTGGAGAGTTGAGACCCATGGAATGGCTACCATGCAATATGACTTCAAAGGTTCTGCATTGGCTCACCGAACCTCACCAATCCTATCACTGCTGCGCTTATGCCACTGTACACACGCTTGATTCTCTTTCGGAGACATATAAATCCATAGCTTTTAAGATTCTTACTAGTCAGGTATATTCTTAGACGTTTAATATGGGGTGTTGAGTCCTCTTCGTTGAGCAAGGAGTAGCTCTTGTCTATTACATATTTGGCTTATGGAACGGTATCTGTGCTAATTTCAATCTCTGGTTTTATGCAGCACCCCAACTCACCTTTCCCCTTAAGCAAGCATAAGTTGGTTTTCTACATTTGAGACCCTGTTCTGTTTTGTAATTCAGTTCCTGTGTAGCCAAGTTTACATTCCGTGTAGTAGTGATATCTTATGATGTTTCTTTTTCTGTGTGACTTATCTCACTTAGAATCATCGTACCTGAATCCACTCATTATGCTGCTACGGGCCTGATGACATAGATTTCATTGCTGAGTGATATTGCATTGTACGTAAGTACCACAACTTCTTTATCCATTTTTCGCTTTCTGTGATATTGAACTTGTACCGTAAACGAGGTTCTTGTAAACAGAGCCGTCCCAAACTTTGGGGTGGCTGTGTCTTTTTGATTTTAATTTCCCTAAGCTATAGGACCATAAGTGGAAGTGCCCTAGGCTCTGTTGCTTTGTTTTTTAGATGTTTCAGGAAACACCATACACTTCTCCAGAGTGGCTGTTGGCAATTTACATCCCGCCCATTAGCATAACAAGGCTCCCACGTCTCCATGGCCTGTCCTGCCTTTCTGGATTTTACACTTTTTTCAGATGACCCTTTTGACCGGGGGGCAGTGAGACTTCATTGTAGTGCAGATTTCCTTTGCAAGCTTGCTTGGTTGGCCAAAAAGGGCGTATGCGTTTTTTTCTGAATATATTCAGGAAAAAATGCATACGCCCTTTTTGGCCAAGTGCATCATTGTGGACGTTCTGCCTCTTTTCCTATTCTTTACATGCAATTCCAGTCTACCTCCTGAAATCGGTTTCCTGCAATTCTGCCCCGCTTTCAAGTCCTCTTGGCAGCCTTACTTCAATATATTTTTGGACGATAGCTGTCATTTATAACTCTGCAGGTTTGTGAATTACAGTGCCCCTGAGCTCCTTTCTTCAACTCGCTTTCTTGTGAGCTGGCCGCAACACCGCAGGATTGCTTCAGGCCCTAGTGTGGTTCCGGCATGGCACGCTGAGCCTTTGGTTAATTCCTCTTCCTGGTGGGAAATGAGAGTTAAATTTGCCCGTCCAGACACCTCCAGCTAGTCTCTCATTGGTCCTCCCTATTCCTGTTCATTTTCCGCAGAAATTGCAAACTGGGCCAAACAGGAGGTTAAAGGCACTGACTCTCCAAGTGGGGAGAGTGTTAGTAAAGCGTCTGGAATGTTGCACCCGAGTACCAGGGGACGAAATCTGACACATTTGAACACGTTTCCCAATCACACGGTGGATCATACTCTGGGTTCCACATGCATGTTTTAGCTGAAGGAAGAATCCCTTAAACCTGGAGAGTTGAGACCCATGGAATGGGTACCATGCAATATGACTTCAAAGGGTCTGCATTTGCTCACCGAACCTCACCAATCCTATCACTGCTGCATTTATGCCGCTGTAGACACGCTTGATTCTCTTTCGGAGACATATAAATCCATAGGTTTTAAGATTCTTACTAGTCAGGTATATTCTTAGGCATTTAATATGGGGTGTTGAGTCCACTTCGTTGAGCAAGGAGTAGCTCTTGTCTATTACCTATTTGGCTTATGGAATGGTATCTGTGCTAATTTCAATCTCTGGTTTTATGCAGCACCCCAACTCACCTTTCCCCTTAAACAAGCATAAGTTGGTTTTCTACATTTGAGATCCTGTTCTGTTTTGTAATTCAGTTCCTGTGTAGCCAAGTTTACATTCCGTGTATTAGTGATATCTTATGATGTTTCTTTTTCTGTGTGACTTATTTCACTTAGAATCATCGTACCTGAATCCACTCATTATGCTGCTACGGGCCTGATGACATAGATTTCATTCCTGAGTGATATTGGATTGTACGTAAGTACCACAACTTCTTTATCCATTTTTCACTTTCTGCGATATTGAACTTGTACCATAAACGAGGTTCTTGTACACAGAGCCGGCCCAAACTTTGGGGTGGCTGTGTCTTTTTGATTTTAATTTCCCTAAGCTATAGGACCATAAGTGGAAGTGCCCTAGGCTCTGTTGCTTTGTTTTTTAGATGTTTCAGGAAACACCATACACTTCTCCAGAGTGGCTGTTGGCAATTTACATCCCGCCCATTAGCATAACAAGGCTCCCACGTCTCCATGGCCTGTTCTGCCTTTCTGGATTTTACACTTTTTTCAGATGACCCTTTTGACCGGGGGGCAGTGAGACTTCATTGTAGTGCAGATTTCCTTTGCAAGCTTGCTTGGTTGGCCAAAAAGGGCGTATGCGTTTTTTTCTGAATATATTCAGGAAAAAATGCATACGCCCTTTTTGGCCAAGTGCATCATTGTGGACGTTCTGCCTCTTTTCCTATTCTTTACATGCAATTCCAGTCTACCTCCTGAAATCGGTTTCCTGCAATTCTGCCCCGCTTTCAAGTCCTCTTGGCAGCCTTACTTCAATATATTTTTGGACGATAGCTGTCATTTATAACTCTGCAGGTTTGTGAATTACAGTGCCCCTGAGCTCCTTTCTTCAACTCGCTTTCATGTGAGCTGGCCGCAACACCGCAGGATTGCTTCAGGCCCTAGTGTGGTTCCGGCATGGCACGCTGAGCCTTTGGTTAATTCCTCTTCCTGGTGGGAAATGAGAGTTAAATTTGCCCGTCCAGACACCTCCAGCTAGTCTCTCATTGGTCCTCCCTATTCCTGTTCATTTTCCGCAGAAATTGCAAACTGGGCCAAACAGGAGGTTAAAGGCACTGACTCTCCAAGTGGGGAGAGTGTTAGTAAAGCGTCTGGAATGTTGCACCCGAGTACCAGGGGATGAAATCTGACACATTTGAACACGTTTCCCGATCACACGGTGGATCATACTCTGGGTTCCACATGCATGTTTTAGCTGAAGGAAGAATCCCTTAAACCTGGAGAGTTGAGACCCATGGAATGGGTACCATGCAATATGACTTCAAAGGGTCTTCATTTGCTCACCGAACCTCACCAATCCTATCACTGCTGCATTTATGCCGCTGTAGACACGCTTGATTCTCTTTCGGAGACATATAAATCCATAGGTTTTAAGATTCTTACTAGTCAGGTATATTCTTAGGCATTTAATATGGGGTGTTGAGTCCACTTCGTTGAGCAAGGAGTAGCTCTTGTCTATTACCTATTTGGCTTATGGAATGGTATCTGTGCTAATTTCAATCTCTGGTTTTATGCAGCACCCCAACTCACCTTTCCCCTTAAACAAGCATAAGTTGGTTTTCTACATTTGAGATCCTGTTCTGTTTTGTAATTCAGTTCCTGTGTAGCCAAGTTTACATTCCGTGTATTAGTGATATCTTATGATGTTTCTTTTTCTGTGTGACTTATTTCACTTAGAATCATCGTACCTGAATCCACTCATTATGCTGCTACGGGCCTGATGACATAGATTTCATTCCTGAGTGATATTGGATTGTACGTAAGTACCACAACTTCTTTATCCATTTTTCACTTTCTGCGATATTGAACTTGTACCATAAACGAGGTTCTTGTACACAGAGCCGGCCCAAACTTTGGGGTGGCTGTGTCTTTTTGATTTTAATTTCCCTAAGCTATAGGACCATAAGTGGAAGTGCCCTAGGCTCTGTTGCTTTGTTTTTTAGATGTTTCAGGAAACACCATACACTTCTCCAGAGTGGCTGTTGGCAATTTACATCCCGCCCATTAGCATAACAAGGCTCCCACGTCTCCATGGCCTGTTCTGCCTTTCTGGATTTTACACTTTTTTCAGATGACCCTTTTGACCGGGGGGCAGTGAGACTTCATTGTAGTGCAGATTTCCTTTGCAAGCTTGCTTGGTTGGCCAAAAAGGGCGTATGCGTTTTTTTCTGAATATATTCAGGAAAAAATGCATACGCCCTTTTTGGCCAAGTGCATCATTGTGGACGTTCTGCCTCTTTTCCTATTCTTTACATGCAATTCCAGTCTACCTCCTGAAATCGGTTTCCTGCAATTCTGCCCCGCTTTCAAGTCCTCTTGGCAGCCTTACTTCAATATATTTTTGGACGATAGCTGTCATTTATAACTCTGCAGGTTTGTGAATTACAGTGCCCCTGAGCTCCTTTCTTCAACTCGCTTTCATGTGAGCTGGCCGCAACACCGCAGGATTGCTTCAGGCCCTAGTGTGGTTCCGGCATGGCACGCTGAGCCTTTGGTTAATTCCTCTTCCTGGTGGGAAATGAGAGTTAAATTTGCCCGTCCAGACACCTCCAGCTAGTCTCTCATTGGTCCTCCCTATTCCTGTTCATTTTCCGCAGAAATTGCAAACTGGGCCAAACAGGAGGTTAAAGGCACTGACTCTCCAAGTGGGGAGAGTGTTAGTAAAGCGTCTGGAATGTTGCACCCGAGTACCAGGGGATGAAATCTGACACATTTGAACACGTTTCCCGATCACACGGTGGATCATACTCTGGGTTCCACATGCATGTTTTAGCTGAAGGAAGAATCCCTTAAACCTGGAGAGTTGAGACCCATGGAATGGGTACCATGCAATATGACTTCAAAGGGTCTTCATTTGCTCACCGAACCTCACCAATCCTATCACTGCTGCATTTATGCCGCTGTAGACACGCTTGATTCTCTTTCGGAGACATATAAATCCATAGGTTTTAAGATTCTTACTAGTCAGGTATATTCTTAGGCATTTAATATGGGGTGTTGAGTCCACTTCGTTGAGCAAGGAGTAGCTCTTGTCTATTACCTATTTGGCTTATGGAATGGTATCTGTGCTAATTTCAATCTCTGGTTTTATGCAGCACCCCAACTCACCTTTCCCCTTAAACAAGCATAAGTTGGTTTTCTACATTTGAGATCCTGTTCTGTTTTGTAATTCAGTTCCTGTGTAGCCAAGTTTACATTCCGTGTATTAGTGATATCTTATGATGTTTCTTTTTCTGTGTGACTTATTTCACTTAGAATCATCGTACCTGAATCCACTCATTATGCTGCTACGGGCCTGATGACATAGATTTCATTCCTGAGTGATATTGGATTGTACGTAAGTACCACAACTTCTTTATCCATTTTTCACTTTCTGCGATATTGAACTTGTACCATAAACGAGGTTCTTGTACACAGAGCCGTCCCAAACTTTGGGGTGGCTGTGTCTTTTTGATTTTAATTTCCCTAAGCTATAGGACCATAAGTGGAAGTGCCCTAGGCTCTGTTGCTTTGTTTTTTAGATGTTTCAGGAAACACCATACACTTCTCCAGAGTGGCTGTTGGCAATTTACATCCCGCCCATCAGCATAACAAGGCTCCCAATTCTCCATGGCCTGTCCTGCCTTTCTGGATTTTACACTTTTTTCAGATGGCCCTTTTGACCGGGGGGCAGTGAGACTTCATTGTAGTGCAGATTTCCTTTGCAAGCTTGCTTGGTTGGCCAAAAAGGGCGTATGCGTTTTTTCCTGAATATATTCAGGAAAAAACGCATACGCCCTTTTTGGCCAAGTGCATCATTGTGGACGTTCTGCCTCTTTTCCTATGCTTTACATGCAATTCCAGTCTACCTCCTGAAATCGGATTCCTGCAATTCTGCCCCGCTTTCGAGTCCTCTTGGCAACCTTACTTCAATATATTTTTGGACGATAGCTGTCATTTATAACTCTGCAGGTTTGTGAATTACAGTGCCCCTGAGCTCCTTTCTTCAACTCGCTTTCTTGTGAGCTGGCCGCAACACCGCAGGATTGCTTCAGGCCCTAGTGTGGTTCCGGCATGGCACGCTGAGCCTTTGGTTAATTCCTCTTCCTGGTGGGAAATGAGAGTTAAATTTGCCCGTCCAGACACCTCCAGCTAGTCTCTCATTGGTTCTCCCTATTCCTGTTCATTTTCCGCAGAAATTGCAAACTGGGCCAAAGAGGAGGTTAAAGGCACTGACTCTCTAAGTGGGGAGAGTTTTAGTAAAGCGTCTGGAATGTTGCACCCGAGTACCAGGGGACGAAAACTGAGACACATTTGAACACGTTTCCCGATCACACGGTGGATCATACTCTGGGTTCCACATGCATGTTTTAGCTGAAGGAAGAATCCCTTAAACCTGGAGAGTTGAGACCCATGGAATGGCTACCATGCAATATGACTTCAAAGGTTCTGCATTGGCTCACCGAACCTCACCAATCCTATCACTGCTGCGCTTATGCCACTGTACACATGCTTGATTCTCTTTCGGAGACATATAAATCCATAGCTTTTAAGATTCTTACTAGTCAGGTATATTCTTAGACGTTTAATATGGGGTGTTGAGTCCTCTTCGTTGAGCAAGGAGTAGCTCTTGTCTATTACATATTTGGCTTATGGAACGGTATCTGTGCTAATTTCAATCTCTGGTTTTATGCAGCACCCCAACTCACCTTTCCCCTTAAGCAAGCATAAGTTGGTTTTCTACATTTGAGACCCTGTTCTGTTTTGTAATTCAGTTCCTGTGTAGCCAAGTTTACATTCCGTGTAGTAGTGATATCTTATGATGTTTCTTTTTCTGTGTGACTTATCTCACTTAGAATCATCGTACCTGAATCCACTCATTATGCTGCTACGGGCCTGATGACATAGATTTCATTGCTGAGTGATATTGCATTGTACGTAAGTACCACAACTTCTTTATCCATTTTTCACTTTCTGTGATATTGAACTTGTACCGTAAACGAGGATCTTGTAAACAGAGCCGTCCCAAACTTTGGGGTGGCTGTGTCTTTTTGATTTTAATTTCCCTAAGCTATAGGACCATAAGTGGAAGTGCCCTAGGCTCTGTTGCTTTGTTTTTTAGATGTTTCAGGAAACACCATACACTTCTCCAGAGTGGCTGTTGGCAATTTACATCCCGCCCATTAGCATAACAAGGCTCCCACGTCTCCATGGCCTGTCCTGCCTTTCTGGATTTTACACTTTTTTCAGATGACCCTTTTGACCGGGGGGCAGTGAGACTTCATTGTAGTGCAGATTTCCTTTGCAAGCTTGCTTGGTTGGCCAAAAAGGGCGTATGCGTTTTTTTCTGAATATATTCAGGAAAAAATGCATACGCCCTTTTTGGCCAAGTGCATCATTGTGGACGTTCTGCCTCTTTTCCTATTCTTTACATGCAATTCCAGTCTACCTCCTGAAATCGGTTTCCTGCAATTCTGCCCCGCTTTCAAGTCCTCTTGGCAGCCTTACTTCAATATATTTTTGGACGATAGCTGTCATTTATAACTCTGCAGGTTTGTGAATTACAGTGCCCCTGAGCTCCTTTCTTCAACTCGCTTTCTTGTGAGCTGGCCGCAACACCGCAGGATTGCTTCAGGCCCTAGTGTGGTTCCGGCATGGCACGCTGAGCCTTTGGTTAATTCCTCTTCCTGGTGGGAAATGAGAGTTAAATTTGCCCGTCCAGACACCTCCAGCTAGTCTCTCATTGGTCCTCCCTATTCCTGTTCATTTTCCGCAGAAATTGCAAACTGGGCCAAACAGGAGGTTAAAGGCACTGACTCTCCAAGTGGGGAGAGTGTTAGTAAAGCGTCTGGAATGTTGCACCCGAGTACCAGGGGACGAAATCTGACACATTTGAACACGTTTCCCGATCACACGGTGGATCATACTCTGGGTTCCACATGCATGTTTTAGCTGAAGGAAGAATCCCTTAAACCTGGAGAGTTGAGACCCATGGAATGGGTACCATGCAATATGACTTCAAAGGGTCTTCATTTGCTCACCGAACCTCACCAATCCTATCACTGCTGCATTTATGCCGCTGTAGACACGCTTGATTCTCTTTCGGAGACATATAAATCCATAGGTTTTAAGATTCTTACTAGTCAGGTATATTCTTAGGCATTTAATATGGGGTGTTGAGTCCACTTCGTTGAGCAAGGAGTAGCTCTTGTCTATTACCTATTTGGCTTATGGAATGGTATCTGTGCTAATTTCAATCTCTGGTTTTATGCAGCACCCCAACTCACCTTTCCCCTTAAACAAGCATAAGTTGGTTTTCTACATTTGAGATCCTGTTCTGTTTTGTAATTCAGTTCCTGTGTAGCCAAGTTTACATTCCGTGTATTAGTGATATCTTATGATGTTTCTTTTTCTGTGTGACTTATTTCACTTAGAATCATCGTACCTGAATCCACTCATTATGCTGCTACGGGCCTGATGACATAGATTTCATTCCTGAGTGATATTGGATTGTACGTAAGTACCACAACTTCTTTATCCATTTTTCACTTTCTGCGATATTGAACTTGTACCATAAACGAGGTTCTTGTACACAGAGCCGGCCCAAACTTTGGGGTGGCTGTGTCTTTTTGATTTTAATTTCCCTAAGCTATAGGACCATAAGTGGAAGTGCCCTAGGCTCTGTTGCTTTGTTTTTTAGATGTTTCAGGAAACACCATACACTTCTCCAGAGTGGCTGTTGGCAATTTACATCCCGCCCATCAGCATAACAAGGCTCCCAATTCTCCATGGCCTGTCCTGCCTTTCTGGATTTTACACTTTTTTCAGATGGCCCTTTTGACCGGGGGGCAGTGAGACTTCATTGTAGTGCAGATTTCCTTTGCAAGCTTGCTTGGTTGGCCAAAAAGGGCGTATGCGTTTTTTCCTGAATATATTCAGGAAAAAACGCATACGCCCTTTTTGGCCAAGTGCATCATTGTGGACGTTCTGCCTCTTTTCCTATGCTTTACATGCAATTCCAGTCTACCTCCTGAAATCGGATTCCTGCAATTCTGCCCCGCTTTCGAGTCCTCTTGGCAGCCTTACTTCAATATATTTTTGGACGATAGCTGTCATTTATAACTCTGCAGATTTGTGAATTACAGTGCCCCTGAGCTCCTTTCTTCAACTCGCTTTCTTGTGAGCTGGCCGTAACACCGCAGGATTGCTTCAGGCCCTAGTGTGGTTCCGGCATGGCACGCTGAGCCTTTGGTTAATTCCTCTTCCTGGTGGGAAATGAGAGTTAAATTTGCCCGTCCAGACACCTCCAGCTAGTCTCTCATTGGTTCTCCCTATTCCTGTTCATTTTCCGCAGAAATTGCAAACTGGGCCAAAGAGGAGGTTAAAGGCACTGACTCTCTAAGTGGGGAGAGTTTTAGTAAAGCATCTGGAATGTTGCACCCGAGTACCAGGGGACAAAAACTGAGACACATTTGAACACGTTTCCCAAGCACACGGTGGATCATACTCTGGGTTCCACATGCATGTTTTAGCTGAAGGAAGAATCCCTTAAACCTGGAGAGTTGAGACCCATGGAATGGCTACCATTCAATATGACTTCAAAGGTTCTGCATTGGCTCACCGAACCTCACCAATCCTATCACTGCTGCGCTTATGCCACTGTACACACGCTTGATTCTCTTTCGGAGACATATAAATCCATAGCTTTTAAGATTCTTACTAGTCAGGTATATTCTTAGACGTTTAATATGGGGTGTTGAGTCCTCTTCGTTGAGCAAGGAGTAGCTCTTGTCTATTACATATTTGGCTTATGGAACGGTATCTGTGCTAATTTCAATCTCTGGTTTTATGCAGCACCCCAACTCACCTTTCCCCTTAAGCAAGCATAAGTTGGTTTTCTACATTTGAGACCCTGTTCTGTTTTGTAATTCAGTTCCTGTGTAGCCAAGTTTACATTCCGTGTAGTAGTGATATCTTATGATGTTTCTTTTTCTGTGTGACTTATCTCACTTAGAATCATCGTACCTGAATCCACTCATTATGCTGCTACGGGCCTGATGACATAGATTTCATTGCTGAGTGATATTGCATTGTACGTAAGTACCACAACTTCTTTATCCATTTTTCGCTTTCTGTGATATTGAACTTGTACCGTAAACGAGGATCTTGTAAACAGAGCCGTCCCAAACTTTGGGGTGGCTGTGTCTTTTTGATTTTAATTTCCCTAAGCTATAGGACCATAAGTGGAAGTGCCCTAGGCTCTGTTGCTTTGTTTTTTAGATGTTTCAGGAAACACCATACACTTCTCCAGAGTGGCTGTTGGCCATTTACATCCCGCCCATTAGCATAACAAGGCTCCCACGTCTCCATGGCCTGTCCTGCCTTTCTGGATTTTACACTTTTTTCAGATGACCCTTTTGACCGGGGGGCAGTGAGACTTCATTGTAGTGCAGATTTCCTTTGCAAGCTTGCTTGGTTGGCCAAAAAGGGCGTATGCGTTTTTTTCTGAATATATTCAGGAAAAAATGCATACGCCCTTTTTGGCCAAGTGCATCATTGTGGACGTTCTGCCTCTTTTCCTATTCTTTACATGCAATTCCAGTCTACCTCCTGAAATCGGTTTCCTGCAATTCTGCCCCGCTTTCAAGTCCTCTTGGCAGCCTTACTTCAATATATTTTTGGACGATAGCTGTCATTTATAACTCTGCAGGTTTGTGAATTACAGTGCCCCTGAGCTCCTTTCTTCAACTCGCTTTCTTGTGAGCTGGCCGCAACACCGCAGGATTGCTTCAGGCCCTAGTGTGGTTCCGGCATGGCACGCTGAGCCTTTGGTTAATTCCTCTTCCTGGTGGGAAATGAGAGTTAAATTTGCCCGTCCAGACACCTCCAGCTAGTCTCTCATTGGTCCTCCCTATTCCTGTTCATTTTCCGCAGAAATTGCAAACTGGGCCAAACAGGAGGTTAAAGGCACTGACTCTCCAAGTGGGGAGAGTGTTAGTAAAGCGTCTGGAATGTTGCACCCGAGTACCAGGGGACGAAATCTGACACATTTGAACACGTTTCCTGATCACACGGTGGATCATACTCTGGGTTCCACATGCATGTTTTAGCTGAAGGAAGAATCCCGTAAACCTGGAGAGTTGAGACCCATGGAATGGGTACCATGCAATATGACTTCAAAGGGTCTGAATTTGCTCACCGAACCTCACCAATCCTATCACTGCTGCATTTATGCCGCTGTAGACACGCTTGATTCTCTTTCGGAGACATATAAATCCATAGGTTTTAAGATTCTTACTAGTCAGGTATATTCTTAGGCATTTAATATGTGGTGTTGAGTCCACTTTGTTGAGCAAGGAGTAGCTCTTGTCTATTACCTATTTGGCTTATGGAATGGTATCTGTGCTAATTTCAATCTCTGGTTTTATGCAGCACCCCAACTCACCTTTCCCCTTAAGCAAGCATAAGTTGGTTTTCTACATTTGAGATCCTGTTCTGTTTTGTAATTCAGTTCCTGTGTAGCCAAGTTTACATTCCATGTATTAGTGATATCTTATGATGTTTCTTTTTCTGTGTGACTTATTTCACTTAGAATCATCGTACCTGAATCCACTCATTATGCTGCTATGGGCCTGATGACATAGATTTCATTCCTGAGTGATATTGCATTGTACGTAAGTACCACATCTTCTTTATCCATTTTTCACTTTCTGCGATATTGAACTTGTACCATAAACGAGATTCTTGTAAACAGAGCCGGCCCAAACTTTGGGGTGGCTGTGTCTTTTTGATTTTAATTTCCCTAAGCTATAGGACCATAAGTGGAAGTGCCCTAGGCTCTGTTGCTTTGTTTTTTAGATGTTTCAGGAAACACCATACACTTCTCCAGAGTGGCTGTTGGCAATTTACATCCCGCCCATCAGCATAACAAGGCTCCCAATTCTCCATGGCCTGTCCTGCCTTTCTGGATTTTACACTTTTTTCAGATGGCCCTTTTGACCGGGGGGCAGTGAGACTTCATTGTAGTGCAGATTTCCTTTGCAAGCTTGCTTGGTTGGCCAAAAAGGGCGTATGCGTTTTTTTCTGAATATATTCAGGAAAAAACGCATACGCCCTTTTTGGCCAAGTGCATCATTGTGGACGTTCTGCCTCTTTTCCTATGCTTTACATGTAATTCCAGTCTACCTCTTGAAATCGGTTTCCTGCAATTCTGCCCCGCTTTCGAGTCCTCTTGGCAGCCTTACTTCAATATATTTTTGGACGATAGCTGTCATTTATAACTCTGCAGGTTTGTGAATTACAGTGCCCCTGAGCTCCTTTCTTCAACTCGCTTTCTTGTGAGCTGGCCGCAACACCGCAGGATTGCTTCAGGCCCTAGTGTGGTTCCGGCATGGCACGCTGAGCCTTTGGTTAATTCCTCTTCCTGGTGGGAAATGAGAGTTAAATTTGCCCGTGCAGACACCTCCAGCTAGTCTCTCATTGGTTCTCCCTATTCCTGTTCATTTTCCGCAGAAATTGCAAACTGGGCCAAACAGGAGGTTAAAGGCACTGACTCTCCAAGTGGGGAGAGTGTTAGTAAAGCGTCTGGAATGTTACACCCGAGTACCAGGGGACGAAACCTGAGACACATTTGAACACGTTTCCCGATCACACAGTGGATCATACTCTGGGTTCCACATGCATGTTTTAGCTGAATGAAGAATCCTTTAAACCTGGAGAGTTGAGACCCATGGAATGGGTACCATGCAATATGACTTCAAAGGTTCTGCATTGGCTCACCGAACCTCACCAATCCTATCACTGCTGCGCTTATGCCACTGTACACACGCTTGATTCTCTTTCGGAGACATATAAATCCATAGATTTTACGATTCTTACTAGTCAGGTATATTCTTAGACGTTAAATATGGGGTGTTGAGTCCTCTTCGTTGAGCAAGGAGTAGCTCTTGTCTATTACCTATTTGGCTTATGGAACGGTATCTGTGCTAATTTCAATCTCTGGTTTTATGCAGCACCCCAACTCACCTTTCCCCTTAAGCAAACATAAGTTGGTTTTCTACATTTGAGACCCTGTTCTGTTTTGTAATTCAGTTCCTGTGTAGCCAAGTTTACATTCCGTGTAGTAGTGATATCTTATGATGTTTCTTTTTCTGTGTGACTTATCTCACTTAGAATCATCGTACCTGAATCCACTCATTATGCTGCTACGGGCCTGATGACATAGATTTCATTGCTGAGTGATATTGCATTGTACGTAAGTACCACAACTTCTTTATCCATTTTTCGCTTTCTGTGATATTGAACTTGTACTGTAAACGAGGTTCTTGTAAACAGAGCCATCCCAAACTTTGGGGTGGCTGTGTCTTTTTGATTTTAATTTCCCTAAGCTATAGGACCATAAGTGGAAGTGCCCTAGGCTCTGTTGCTTTGTTTTTTAGATGTTTCAGGAAACACCATACACTTCTCCAGAGTGGCTGTTGGCAATTTACATCCCGCCCATCAGCATAACAAGGCTCCCATGTCTCCATGGCCTGTCCTGCCTTTGTGGATTTTACACTTTTTTCAGATGGCCCTTTTGACCGGGGAGCAGTGAGACTTCATTGTAGTGCAGATTTCCTTTGCAAGCTTGCTTGGTTGGCCAAAAAGGGCGTATGCGTTTTTTTCTGAATATATTCAGAAAAAAACGCATACGCCCTTTTTGGCCAAGTGCATCATTGTGGACGTTCTGCCTCTTTTCCTATGCTTTACATGCAATTCCAGTCTACCTCCTGAAATCGGATTCCTGCAATTCTGCCCCGCTTTCAAGTCCTCTTGGCAGCCTTACTTCAATATATTTTTGGACGATAGCTGTCATTTTTAACTCTGCAGGTTTGTGAATTACAGTGCCCCTGAGCTCCTTTCTTCAACTCGCTTTCTTGTGAGCTGGCCGCAACACCGCAGGATTGCTTCAGGCCCTAGTGTGGTTCGGGTATGGCATGCTGAGCCTTTGGTTAATTTCTCTTCCTGGTGGGAAATGAGAGTTAAATTTGCCCGTCCAGACACCTCCAGCTAGTCTCTCATTGGTTCTCCCTATTCCTGTTCATTTTCCGCAGAAATGGCAAACTGGGCCAAACAGGAGGTTAAAGGCACTGACTCTCCAAGTTGGGAGAGTGTTAGTAAAGCGTCTGGAATGTTGCACCCGAGTACCAGGGGACGAAATCTGACACATTTGAACACGTTTCCTGATCACAGGGAGGATCATACTCTGGGTTCCACATGCATGTTTTAGCTGAAGGAAGAATCCCTTAAACCTGGAGAGTTGAGACCCATGGAATGGCTACCATGCAATATGACTTCAAAGGTTCTGCATTGGCTCATCGAACCTCACCAATCCTATCACTGCTGCGCTTATGCCACTGTACACACGCTTGATTCTCTTTCGGAGACATATAAATCCATAGATTTTAAGATTCTTACTAGTCAGGTATATTCTTAGACGTTTAATATGGGGTGTTGAGTCCTCTTCGTTGAGCAAGGCGTAGCTCTTGTCTATTACATATTTGGCTTATGGAATGGTATCTGTGCTAATTTCAATCTCTGGTTTTATGCAGCACCCCAACTCACCTTTCCCCTTAAGCAAACATAAGTTGGTTTTCTACATTTGAGACCCTGTTCTGTTTTGTAATTCAGTTCCTGTGTAGCCAAGTTTACATTCCGTGTAGTAGTGATATCTTATGATGTTTCTTTTTCTGTGTGACTTATCTCACTTAGAATCATCGTACCTGAATCCACTCATTATGCTGCTACGGGCCTGATGACATAGATTTCATTGCTGAGTGATATTGCATTGTACGTAAGTACCACAACTTCTTTATCCATTTTTCGCTTTCTGTGATATTGAACTTGTACTGTAAACGAGGTTCTTGTAAACAGAGCCATCCCAAACTTTGGGGTGGCTGTGTCTTTTTGATTTTAATTTCCCTAAGCTATAGGACCATAAGTGGAAGTGCCCTAGGCTCTGTTGCTTTGTTTTTTAGATGTTTCAGGAAACACCATACACTTCTCCAGAGTGGCTGTTGGCAATTTACATCCCGCCCATCAGCATAACAAGGCTCCCATGTCTCCATGGCCTGTCCTGCCTTTGTGGATTTTACACTTTTTTCAGATGGCCCTTTTGACCGGGGAGCAGTGAGACTTCATTGTAGTGCAGATTTCCTTTGCAAGCTTGCTTGGTTGGCCAAAAAGGGCGTATGCGTTTTTTTCTGAATATATTCAGAAAAAAACGCATACGCCCTTTTTGGCCAAGTGCATCATTGTGGACGTTCTGCCTCTTTTCCTATGCTTTACATGCAATTCCAGTCTACCTCCTGAAATCGGATTCCTGCAATTCTGTCCCGCTTTCAAGTCCTCTTGGCAGCCTTACTTCAATATATTTTTGGACGATAGCTGTCATTTTTAACTCTGCAGGTTTGTGAATTACAGTGCCCCTGAGCTCCTTTCTTCAACTCGCTTTCTTGTGAGCTGGCCGCAACACCGCAGGATTGCTTCAGGCCCTAGTGTGGTTCCGGTATGGCATGCTGAGCCTTTGGTTAATTTCTCTTCCTGGTGGGAAATGAGAGTTAAATTTGCCCGTCCAGACACCTCCAGCTAGTCTCTCATTGGTTCTCCCTATTCCTGTTCATTTTCCGCAGAAATGGCAAACTGGGCCAAACAGGAGGTTAAAGGCACTGACTCTCCAAGTTGGGAGAGTGTTAGTAAAGCGTCTGGAATGTTGCACCCGAGTACCAGGGGACGAAATCTGACACATTTGAACACGTTTCCTGATCACAGGGAGGATCATACTCTGGGTTCCACATGCATGTTTTAGCTGAAGGAAGAATCCCTTAAACCTGGAGAGTTGAGACCCATGGAATGGCTACCATGCAATATGACTTCAAAGGTTCTGCATTGGCTCATCGAACCTCACCAATCCTATCACTGCTGCGCTTATGCCACTGTACACACGCTTGATTCTCTTTCGGAGACATATAAATCCATAGATTTTAAGATTCTTACTAGTCAGGTATATTCTTAGACGTTTAATATGGGGTGTTGAGTCCTCTTCGTTGAGCAAGGCGTAGCTCTTGTCTATTACATATTTGGCTTATGGAATGGTATCTGTGCTAATTTCAATCTCTGGTTTTATGCAGCACCCCAACTCACCTTTCCCCTTAAGCAAACATAAGTTGGTTTTCTACATTTGAGACCCTGTTCTGTTTTGTAATTCAGTTCCTGTGTAGCCAAGTTTACATTCCGTGTAGTAGTGATATCTTATGATGTTTCTTTTTCTGTGTGACTTATCTCACTTAGAATCATCGTACCTGAATCCACTCATTATGCTGCTACGGGCCTGATGACATAGATTTCATTGCTGAGTGATATTGCATTGTACGTAAGTACCACAACTTCTTTATCCATTTTTCGCTTTCTGTGATATTGAACTTGTACCGTAAACGAGGATCTTGTAAACAGAGCCGTCCCAAATTTTGGGGTGGCTGTGTCTTTTTGATTTTAATTTCCCTAAGCTATAGGACCATAAGTGGAAGTGCCCTAGGCTCTGTTGCTTTGTTTTTTAGATGTTTCAGGAAACACCATACACTTCTCCAGAGTGGCTGTTGGCAATTTACATCCCAGCCATCAGCATAACAAGGCTCCCACGTCTCCATGGCCTCTCCTGCCTTTCTGGATTTTACACTTTTTTCAGATGGCCCTTTTGACCGGGGGGCAGTGAGACTTCATTGTAGTGCAGATTTCCTTTGCAAGCTTGCTTGGTTGGCCCAAAAGGGCGTATGCGTTTTTTTCTGAATATATTCAGGAAAAACCGCATACGCCCTTTTTGGCCAAGTGCATCATTGTGGACGTTCTGCCTCTTTTCCTATGCTTTACATGCAATTCCAGTCTACCTTCTGAAATCGGTTTCCTGCAATTCTGCCCCGCTTTCAAGTCCTCTTGGCAGCCTTACTTCAATATATTTTTGGACGATAGCTGTCATTTTTAACTCTGCAGGTTTGTGAATTACAGTGCCCCTGAGATCCTTTCTTCAACTCGCTTTCTTGTGAGCTGGCCGCAACACCGCAGGATTGCTTCAGGCCCTAGTGTGGTTCCGGCATGGCACGCTGAGCCTTTGGTTAATTCCTCTTCCTGGTGGGAAATGAGAGTTAAATTTGCCCGTCCAGACACCTCCAGATAGTCTCTCATTGGTTCTCCCTATTCCTGTTCATTTTCCACAGAAATTGCAAACTGGGCCAAACAGGAGGTTAAAGGCACTGACTCTCCAAGTGGGGAGAGTGTTAGTAAAGCGTCTGGAATGTTGCACCCGAGTACCAGGGGACGAAATCTGACACATTTGAACACGTTTCCTGATCACAGGGTGGATCATACTCTGGGTTCCACATGCATGTTTTAGCTGAAGGAAGAATCCCTTAAACCTGGAGAGTTGAGACCCATGGAATGGGTACCATGCAATATGACTTCAAAGGTTCTGCATTGGCTCACCGAACCTCACCAATCCTATCACTGCTGCGCTTATGCCACTGTACACACGCTTGATTCTCTTTCGGAGACATATAAATCCATAGATTTTAAGATTCTTACTAGTCAGGTATATTCTTAGACGTTTAATATGGGGTGTTGAGTCCTCTTCGTTGAGCAAGGCGTAGCTCTTGTCTATTACATATTTGGCTTATGGAACGGTATCTGTGCTAATTTCAATCTCTGGTTTTATGCAGCACCCCAACTCACCTTTCCCCTTAAGCAAGCATAAGTTGGTTTTCTACATTTGAGACCGTGTTCTGTTTCGTAATTCAGTTTCTGTGTAGCCAAGTTTACATTCCGTGTAGTAGTGATATCTTATGATCTTTCTTTTTCTGTGTGACTTATCTCACTTAGAATCATCGTACCTGAATCCACTCATTATGCTGCTACGGGCCTGATGATATAGATTTCATTGCTGAGTGATATTGCATTGTACGTAAGTACCACAAATTCTTTATCCATTTTTCACCTTCTGTGATATTGAATTTGTACTGTAAATGAGGTTCTTGTAAACAGAGTCGTCCCAAACTTTGGGGTGGCTGTGTCTTTTTGATTTTAATTTCCCTAAGCTATAGGACCATAAGTGGAAGTGCCCTAGGCTCTGTTGCTTTGTTTTTTAGATGTTTCAGGAAACACCATACACTTCTCCAGAGTGGCTGTTGGCAATTTACATCCCGCCCATCAGCATAACAAGGCTCCCAGTTCTCCATGGCCTGTCCTGCCTTTCTGGATTTTATACTTTTTTCAGATGGCCCTTTTGACCGGGGGGCAGTGAGACTTCATTGTAGTGCAGATTTCCTTTGCAAGCTTGCTTGGTTGGCCAAAAAGGGCGTATGCGTTTTTTCCTGAATATATTCAGGAAAAACCGCATACGCCCTTTTTGGCCAAGTGCATCATTGTGGACGTTCTGCCTCTTTTCCTATGCTTTACATGCAATTCCAGTCTACCTCCTGAAATCGGTTTCCTGCAATTCTGCCCCGCTTTCAAGTCCTCTTGGCAGCCTTACTTCAATATATTTTTGGACGATAGCTGTCGTTTTTAACTCTGCAGGTTTGTAAATTACAGTGCCCCTGAGCTCCTTTCTTCAACTCACTTTCTTGTGAGCTGGCCGCAACACCGCAGGATTGCTTCAGGCCCTAGTGTGGTTCCGGCATGGCACGCTGAGCCTTTGGTTAATTCCTCTTCCTGGTGGGAAATGAGGGTTAAATTTGCCCGTCCAGACACCTCCAGATAGTCTCTCATTGGTTCTCCCTATTCCTGTTCATTTTCCGCAGAAATTGCAAACTGGGCCAAACAGGAGGTTAAAGGCACTGACTCTCCAAGTGGGGAGAGTGTTAGTAAAGCGTCTGGAATGTTGTACCCGAGTACCAGGGGACAAAAACTGAGACACATTTGAACACGTTTCCCGATCACACGATGGATCATACTCTGGGTTCCACATGCATGTTTTAGCTGAAGGAAGAATCCCATAAACCTGGAGAGTTGAGACCCATGGAATGGCTACCATGCAATATGACTTCAAAGGGTCTGCATTTGCTCATCAAACCTCACCAATCCTATCACTGCTGCGTTTATGCCGCTGTACACATGCTTGATTCTCTTTTGGAGACATATAAATCCATAGGTTTTAAGATTATTACTAGTCAGGTATATTCTTAGGCGATTAATATGGGGTGTAGAGTCCACTTCGTTGGGCAAGGAGTAGCTCTTGTCTATTACATATTTGGCTTATGGAATGGTATCTGTGCTAATTTCAATCTCTGGTTTTATGCAGAACCCCAACTCACCTTTCCCCTTAAGCAAGCATAAGTTGGTTTTCTACATTTGAGATCCTGTTCTGTTTTGTAATTCAGTTCCTGTGTAGCCAAGTTTACATTCTGTGTATTAGTGATATCTTATGATGTTTCTTTTTCTGTGTGACTTATTTCACTTAGAATCATCGTACCTGAATCCACTCATTATGCTGCTACGGGCCTGATGACATAGATTTCATTCCTGAGTGATATTGCATTGTACGTAAGTACCACAACTTCTTTATCCATTTTTCACTTTCTGCGATATTGAACTTGTACCATAAACGAGGTTCTTGTAAACAGAGCCGGCCCAAACTTTGGGGTGGCTGTGTCTTTTTGATTTTAATTTCCCTAAGCTATAGGACCATAAGTGGAAGTGCCCTAGGCTCTGTTGCTTTGTTTTTTAGATGTTTCAGGAAACACCATACACTTCTGCAGAGTGGCTGTTGGCAATTTACATCCCGCCGATCAGCATAACAAGGCTCCCAATTCTCCATGGCCTGTCCTGCCTTTCTGGATTTTACACTTTTTTCAGATGGCCCTTTTGACCGGGGAGCAGTGAGACTTCATTGTAGTGCAGATTTCCTTTGCAAGCTTGCTTGGTTGGCCCAAAAGGGCGTATGCGTTTTTTCCTGAATATATTCAGGAAAAAACGCATACGCACTTTTTGGCCAAGTGCATCATTGTGGACGTTCTGCCTCTTTTCCTATGCTTTACATGCAATTCCAGTCTACCTCCTGAAATCGGATTCCTGCAATTCTGCCCCGCTTTCGAGTCCTCTTGGCAGCCTTACTTCAATATATTTTTGGACGATAGCTGTCATTTATAACTCTGCAGGTTTGTGAATTACAGTGCCCCTGAGCTCCTTTCTTCAACTCGCTTTCTTGTGAGCTGGCCGCAACACCGCAGGATTGCTTCAGGCCCTAGTGTGGTTCCGGCATGGCACGCTGAGCCTTTGGTTAATTCCTCTTCCTGGTGGGAAATGAGAGTTAAATTTGCCCGTCCAGAGACCTCCAGCTAGTCTCTCATTGGTTCTCCCTATTCCTGTTCATTTTCCGCAGAAATTGCAAACTGAGCCAAAGAGGAGGTTAAAGGCACTGACTCTCTAAGTGGGGAGAGTTTTAGTAAAGCCTCTGGAATGTTGCACCCGAGTACCAGGGGACAAAAACTGAGACACATTTGAACACGTTTCCCGATCACACGGTGGATCATACTCTGGCTTCCACATGCATGTTTTAGCTGAAGGAAGAATCCCTTAAACCTGGAGAGTTCAGACCCATGGAATGGCTACCATGCAATATGACTTCAAAGGGTCTGCATTTGCTCATCAAACCTCACCAATCCTATCACTGCTGCATTTATGCCGCTGTACACATGCTTGATTCTCTTTTGGAGACATATAAATCCATAGGTTTTAAGATTATTACTAGTCAGGTATATTCTTAGGCGATTAATATGGGGTGTAGAGTCCACTTCGTTGAGCAAGGAGTAGCTCTTGTCTTTTATATATTTGGCTTATGGAATGGTATCTGTGCTAATTTCAATCTCTGGTTTTATGCAGAACCCCAACTCACCTTTCTCCTTAAACAAGCATAAGTTGGTTTTCTACATTTGAGACCGTGTTCTGTTTTGTAATTCAGTTTCTGTGTAGCCAAGTTTACATTCCGTGTAGTAGTGATATCTTATGATGTTTCTTTTTCTGTGTGACTTATCTCACTTAGAATCATCATACCTGAATCCACTCATTATGTTGCTACGGGCCTGATGATATAGATTTCATTGCTGAGTGATATTGCATTGTACGTAAGTACCACAAATTCTTTATCCATTTTTCACCTTCTGTGATATTGAATTTGTACTGTAAATGAGGTTCTTGTAAACAGAGCCGTCCCAAACTTTGGGGTGGCTGTGTCTTTTTGATTTTAATTTCCCTAAGCTATAGGACCATAAGTGGAAGTGCCCTAGGCTCTGTTGCTTTGTTTTTTAGATGTTTCAGGAAACACCATACACTACTCCAGAGTGGCTGTTGGCAATTTACATCCCGCCCATCAGCATAACAAGGCTCCCAGTTCTCCATGGCCTGTCCTGCCTTTCTGGATTTTATACTTTTTTCAGATGGCCCTTTTGACCGGGGGGCAGTGAGACTTCATTGTAGTGCAGATTTCCTTTGCAAGCTTGCTTGGTTGGCCAAAAAGGGCGTATGCGTTTTTTCCTGAATATATTCAGGAAAAAACGCATACGCCCTTTTTGGCCAAGTGCATCATTGTGGACGTTCTGCCTCTTTTCCTATGCTTTACATGCAATTCCAGTCTACCTCCTGAAATCGGTTTCCTGCAATTCTGCCCCGCTTTCAAGTCCTCTTGGCAGCCTTACTTCAATATATTTTTGGACGATAGCTGTCATTTTTAACTCTGCAAGTTTGTGAATTACAGTGCCCCTGAGCTCCTTTCTTCAACTCGCTTTCTTGTGAGCTGGCCGCAACACCGCAGGATTGCTTCAGGCCTTAGTGTGGTTCTGGCATGGCACGCTGAGCCTTTGGTTAATGCCTCTTCCTGGTGGGAAATGAGAGTTAAATTTGCCCGTCCATACACCTCCAGATAGTCTCTCACTGGTTCTCCCTATTCCTGTTCATTTTCCGTAGAAATTGCAAACTTGGTCAAACAGGAGGTTAAAGGCACTGACTCTCCAAGTGGGGAGAGTGTTAGTAAAGCGTCTGGAATGTTGCACCCGAGTACCAGGGGACGAAATCTGACACATTTGAACACGTTTCCCGATCACACGGTGGATCATACTCTGGGTTCCGCATGCATGTTTTAGCTGAAGGAAGAATCCCTTAAACCTGGAGAGTTGAGACCCATGGAATGGGTATCATGCAATATGACTTCAAAGGGTCTGCATTTGCTCACCGAACCTCACCAATCCTATCACTGCTGCATTTATGCCGCTGTAGACACGCTTGATTCTCTTTTGGAGACATATAAATCCATAGGTTTTAAGATTCTTACTAGTCAGGTATATTCTTAGGCATTTAATATGGGGTGTTGAGTTCACTTCGTTGAGCAAGGAGTAGCTCTTGTCTATTACCTATTTGGCTTATGGAATGGTATCTGTGCTAATTTCAATCTCTGGTTTTATGCAGCACCCCAACTCACCTTTCCCCTTAAGCAAGCATAAGTTGGTTTTCTACATTTGAGATCCTGTTCTGTTTTGTAATTCAGTTCCTGTGTAGCCAAGTTTACATTCCGTGTATTAGTGATATCTTATGATGTTTCTTTTTCTGTGTGACTTATTTCACTTAGAATCATCGTACCTGAATCCACTCATTATGCTGCTACGGGCCTGATGACTTAGATTTCATTCCTGAGTGATATTGCATTGTACGTAAGTACCACAACTTCTTTATCCATTTTTCACTTTTTGCGAAATTGAACTTGTACCGTAAATGAGATTCTTGTACACAGAGCCGTCCCAAACTTTGGGGTGGCTGTGTCTTTTTGATTTTAATTTCCCTAAGCTATAGGACCATAAGTGGAAGTGCCCTAGGCTCTGTTGCTTTGTTTTTTAGATGTTTCAGGAAACACCATACACTTCTCCAGAGTGGCTGTTGGCAATTTACATCCCGCCCATCAGCATAACAAGGCTCCCAATTCTCCATGGCCTGTCCTGCCTTTCTGGATTTTACACTTTTTTCAGATGGCCCTTTTGACTGGGTGGCAGTGAGACTTCATTGTAGTGCAGATTTCCTTTGCAAGCTTGCTTGGTTGGCCAAAAAGGGCGTATGTGTTTTTTCCTGAATATATTCAGGAAAAAACGCATACGCCCTTTTTGGCCAAGTGCATCATTGTGGACGTTCTGCCTCTTTTCCTATGCTTTACATGCAATTCCAGTCTACCTCCTGAAATCGGATTCCTGCAATTCTGCCCCGCTTTCGAGTCCTCTTGGCAGGCTTACTTCAATATATTTTTGGACGATAGCTGTCATTTATAACTCTGCAGGTTTGTGAATTACAGTGCCTCTGAGCTCCTTTCTTCAACTCGCTTTCTTGTGAGCTGGCTGCAACACCGCAGGATTGCTTCAGGCCCTAGTGTGGTTCCGGCATGGCACGCTGAGCCTTTGGTTAATTCCTCTTCCTGGTGGGAAATGAGAGTTAAATTTGCCCGTCCAGACACCTCCATATTGTCTCTCATTGGTTCTCCCTATTCCTGTTCATCTTCCGCAGAAATTGCAAACTGGGCCAAACAGGAGGTTAAAGGCACTGACTCTCCAAGTGGGGAGAGTGTTAGTAAAGCGTCTGGAATGTTGCACCCGAGTACCAGGGGACGAAATCTGACACATTTGAACACGTTTCCCGATCAAACGTGGATCATACTCTGGGTTCCACATGCATGTTTTAGCTGAAGGAAGAATCCCTTAAACCTGGAGAGTTGAGACCCATGGAATGGGTACCATGCAATATGACTTCAAAGGGTCTGCATTTGCTCACCGAACCTCACCAATCCTATCACTGCTGCATTTATGCCGCTGTAGACATGCTTGATTCTCTTTCGGAGACATATAAATCGATAGGTGTTAAGATTCTTACTAGTCAGGTATATTCTTAGGCGTTTAATATGGGGTGTAGAGTCCACTTGGTTGAGCAAGGAGTAGCTCTTGTCTATTACATATTTGGCTTATGGAACGGTATCTGTGCTAATTTCAATCTCTGGTTTTATGCAGCACCCCAACTCACCTTTCCCCTTAAGCAAGCATAAGTTGGTTTTCTACATTTGAGACCTTGTTCTGTTTTGTAATTCAGTTCCTGTGTAGCCAAGTTTACATTCCGTGTAGTAGTGATATCTTATGATGTTTCTTTTTCTGTGTGACTTATCTCACTTAGAAACATCGTACCTGAATCCACTCATTATGCTGCTGCGGGCCTGATGACATAGATTACATTGCTGAGTGATATTGCATTGTACGTAACTACGACAACTTCTTTATCCATTTCTCACTTTCTGTGATATTGAACTTGTACCGTAAACGAGGTTCTTGTAAACAGAGCCGTCCCAAACTTTGGGGTGGCTGTGTCTTTTTGATTTTAATTTCCCTAAGCTACAGGACCATAAGTGGCAGTGCCCTAGGCTCTGTTGCTTTGTTTTTTAGATGTTTCAGGAAACACCATACACTTCTCCAGAGTGGCTGTTGGCAATTTACATCCCGCCCATCAGCATAACAAGGCTCCCAGTTCTCCATGGCCTGTCCTGCCTTTCTGGATTTTACACTTTTTTCAGATGGCCCTTTTGACCGGGGGGCAGTGAGACTTCATTGTAGTGCAGATTTCCTTTGCAAGCTTGCTTGGTTGGCCAAAAAGGGCGTATGCGTTTTTTTCTGAATATATTCAGGAAAAAATGCATACGCCCTTTTTGGCCAAGTGCATCATTGTGGACGTTCTGCCTCTTTTCCTATGCTTTACATGCAATTCCAGTCTACCTCCTGCAATCGGTTTCCTGCAATTCTGCCCTGCTTTCAAGTCCTCTTGGCAGCCTTACTTCAATATATTTTTGGACGATAGCTGTCATTTTTAACTCTGCAGGTTTGTGAATTACAGTGCCCCTGAGCTCCTTTCTTCAACTCGCTTTCTTGTGAGCTGGCCGCAACACCGCAGGATTGCTTCAGGCCCTAGTGTGGTTCCGGCATGGCACGCTGAGCCTTTGGTTAATTCCTCTTCCTGGTGGGAAATGAGAGTTAAATTTGCCCGTCCAGACACCTCCATATTGTCTCTCATTGGTTCTCCCTATTCCTGTTCATTTTCCGCAGAAATTGCAAACTGGGCCAAACAGGAGGTTAAAGGCACTGACTCTCCAAGTGGGGAGAGTGTTAGTAAAGCGTCTGGAATGTTGCACCCGAGTACCAGGGGACGAAATCTGACACAGTTGAACACGTTTCCTGATCACACGGTGGATCATACTCTGGGTTCCACATGCATGTTTTAGCTGAAGGAAGAATCCCTTAAACCTGGAGAGTTGAGACCCATGGAATGGGTACCATGCAATATGACTTCAAAGGGTCTGCATTTGCTCACCGAACCTCACCAATCCTATCACTGCTGCATTTATGCCGCTGTAGACACGCTTGATTCTCTTTCGGAGACATATAAATCCATAGGTTTTAAGATTCATACTAGTCAGGTATATTCTTAGGCATTTAATATGGGGTGTTGAGTCCACTTTGTTGAGCAAGGAGTAGCTCTTGTCTATTACCTATTTGGCTTATGGAATGGTATCTGTGCTAATTTCAATCTCTGGTTTTATGCAGCACCCCAACTCACCTTTCCCCTTAAGCAAGCATAAGTTGGTTTTCTACATTTGAGACCCTGTTCTGTTTTGTAATTCAGTTCCTGTGTAGCCAAGTTTACATTCCGTGTATTAGTGATATCTTATGATGTTTCTTTTTCTGTGTGAATTATTTCACTTAGAATCATCGTACCTGAATCCACTCATTATGCTGCTACGGGCCTGATGACATAGATTTCATTCCTGAGTGATATTGCATTGTACGTAAGTACCACAACTTCTTTATCCATTTTTCACTTTCTGCGATATTGAACTTGTACCATAAACGAGATTCTTGTAAACAGAGCCGGCCCAAACTTTGGGGTGGCTGTGTCTTTTTGATTTTAATTTCCCTAAGCTATAGGACCATAAGTGGAAGTGCCCTAGGCTCTGTTGCTTTGTTTTTTAGATGTTTCAGGAAACACCATACACTTCTCCAGAGTGGCTGTTGGCAATTTACATCCCGCCCATCAGCATAACAAGGCTCCCAATTCTCCATGGCCTGTCCTGCCTTTCTGGATTTTACACTTTTTTCAGATGGCCCTTTTGACCGGGGGGCAGTGAGACTTCATTGTACTGCAGATTTCCTTTGCAAGCTTGCTTGGTTAGCCAAAAAGGGGGTATGCGTTTTTTCCTGAATATATTCAGGAAAAAACGCATACCCCCTTTTTGGCCAAGTGCATCATTGTGGACGTTCTGCCTCTTTTCCTATGCTTTACATGTAATTCCTATCTACCACCTGAAATCGGATTCCTGCAATTCTGCCCCGCTTTCGAGTCCTCTTGGCAGCCTTACTTCAATATATTTTTGGACGATAGCTGTCATTTATAACTCTGCAGGTTTGTGAATTACAGTGCCCCTGAGCTCCTTTCTTCAACTCGCTTTCTTGTGAGCTGGCCGCAACACCGCAGGATTGCTTCAGGCCCTAGTGTGGTTCCGGCATGACACGCTGAGCCTTTGGTTAATTCCTCTTCCTGGTGGGAAATGAGAGTTAAATTTGCCAGTCCAGACACCTCCAGCTAGTCTCTCATTGGTTCTCCCTATTCCTGTTCATTTTCCGCAGAAATTGCAAACTGGGCCAAACAGGAGGTTAAAGGCACTGACTCTCCAAGTGGGGAGAGTTTTAGTAAAGCGTCTGGAATGTGGCACCCGAGTACCAGGGGACAAAAACTGAGACACATTTGAACACGTTTCCCGATCACACGGTGGATCATACTCTGGCTTCCACATGCATGTTTTAGCTGAAGGAAGAATCCCTTAAACCTGGAGAGTTGAGACCCATGGAATGGGTACCATTCAATATGACTTCAAAGGTTCTGCATTGGCTCACCGAACCTCACCAATCCTATCACTGCTGCGCTTATGCCACTGTACACACGCTTGATTCTCTTTCGGAGACATATAAATCCATAGATTTTAAGATTCTTACTAGTCAGGTATATTCTTAGACGTTTAATATGGGGTGTTGAGTCCTCTTCGTTGAGCAAGGAGTAGCTCTTGTCTATTACATATTTGGCTTATGGAACGGTATCTGTGCTAATTTCAATCTCTGGTTTTATGCAGCACCCCAACTCACCTTTCCCCTTAAGCAAGCATAAGTTGGTTTTCTACATTTGAGACCTTGTTCTGTTTTGTAATTCAGTTCCTGTGTAGCCAAGTTTACATTCCGTGTAGTAGTGATATCTTATGATGTTTCTTTTTCTGTGTGACTTATCTCACTTAGAAACATCGTACCTGAATCCACTCATTATGCTGCTGCGGGCCTGATGACATAGATTACATTGCTGAGTGATAATGCATTGTACGTAACTACGACAACTTCTTTATCCATTTCTCACTTTCTGTGATATTGAACTTGTACCGTAAACGAGGTTCTTGTAAACAGAGCCGTCCCAAACTTTGGGGTGGCTGTGTCTTTTTGATTTTAATTTCCCTAAGCTACAGGACCATAAGTGGCAGTGCCCTAGGCTCTGTTGCTTTGTTTTTTAGATGTTTCAGGAAACACCATACACTTCTCCAGAGTGGCTGTTGGCAATTTACATCCCGCCCATCAGCATAACAAGGCTCCCAGTTCTCCATGGCCTGTCCTGCCTTTCTGGATTTTACACTTTTTTCAGATGGCCCTTTTGACCGGGGGGCAGTGAGACTTCATTGTAGTGCAGATTTCCTTTGCAAGCTTGCTTGGTTGGCCAAAAAGGGCGTATGCGTTTTTTTCTGAATATATTCAGGAAAAAATGCATACGCCCTTTTTGGCCAAGTGCATCATTGTGGACGTTCTGCCTCTTTTCCTATGCTTTACATGCAATTCCAGTCTACCTCCTGCAATCGGTTTCCTGCAATTCTGCCCTGCTTTCAAGTCCTCTTGGCAGCCTTACTTCAATATATTTTTGGACGATAGCTGTCATTTTTAACTCTGCAGGTTTGTGAATTACAGTGCCCCTGAGCTCCTTTCTTCAACTCGCTTTCTTGTGAGCTGGCCGCAACACCGCAGGATTGCTTCAGGCCCTAGTGTGGTTCCGGCATGGCACGCTGAGCCTTTGGTTAATTCCTCTTCCTGGTGGGAAATGAGAGTTAAATTTGCCCGTCCAGACACCTCCATATTGTCTCTCATTGGTTCTCCCTATTCCTGTTCATTTTCCGCAGAAATTGCAAACTGGGCCAAACAGGAGGTTAAAGGCACTGACTCTCCAAGTGGGGAGAGTGTTAGTAAAGCGTCTGGAATGTTGCACCCGAGTACCAGGGGACGAAATCTGACACAGTTGAACACGTTTCCTGATCACACGGTGGATCATACTCTGGGTTCCACATGCATGTTTTAGCTGAAGGAAGAATCCCTTAAACCTGGAGAGTTGAGACCCATGGAATGGGTACCATGCAATATGACTTCAAAGGGTCTGCATTTGCTCACCGAACCTCACCAATCCTATCACTGCTGCATTTATGCCGCTGTAGACACGCTTGATTCTCTTTCGGAGACATATAAATCCATAGGTTTTAAGATTCATACTAGTCAGGTATATTCTTAGGCATTTAATATGGGGTGTTGAGTCCACTTTGTTGAGCAAGGAGTAGCTCTTGTCTATTACCTATTTGGCTTATGGAATGGTATCTGTGCTAATTTCAATCTCTGGTTTTATGCAGCACCCCAACTCACCTTTCCCCTTAAGCAAGCATAAGTTGGTTTTCTACATTTGAGACCCTGTTCTGTTTTGTAATTCAGTTCCTGTGTAGCCAAGTTTACATTCCGTGTATTAGTGATATCTTATGATGTTTCTTTTTCTGTGTGAATTATTTCACTTAGAATCATCGTACCTGAATCCACTCATTATGCTGCTACGGGCCTGATGACATAGATTTCATTCCTGAGTGATATTGCATTGTACGTAAGTACCACAACTTCTTTATCCATTTTTCACTTTCTGCGATATTGAACTTGTACCATAAACGAGATTCTTGTAAACAGAGCCGGCCCAAACTTTGGGGTGGCTGTGTCTTTTTGATTTTAATTTCCCTAAGCTATAGGACCATAAGTGGAAGTGCCCTAGGCTCTGTTGCTTTGTTTTTTAGATGTTTCAGGAAACACCATACACTTCTCCAGAGTGGCTGTTGGCAATTTACATCCCGCCCATCAGCATAACAAGGCTCCCAATTCTCCATGGCCTGTCCTGCCTTTCTGGATTTTACACTTTTTTCAGATGGCCCTTTTGACCGGGGGGCAGTGAGACTTCATTGTACTGCAGATTTCCTTTGCAAGCTTGCTTGGTTAGCCAAAAAGGGGGTATGCGTTTTTTCCTGAATATATTCAGGAAAAAACGCATACCCCCTTTTTGGCCAAGTGCATCATTGTGGACGTTCTGCCTCTTTTCCTATGCTTTACATGTAATTCCTATCTACCACCTGAAATCGGATTCCTGCAATTCTGCCCCGCTTTCGAGTCCTCTTGGCAGCCTTACTTCAATATATTTTTGGACGATAGCTGTCATTTATAACTCTGCAGGTTTGTGAATTACAGTGCCCCTGAGCTCCTTTCTTCAATTCGCTTTCTTGTGAGCTGGCCGCAACACCGCAGGATTGCTTCAGGCCCTAGTGTGGTTCCGGCATGACACGCTGAGCCTTTGGTTAATTCCTCTTCCTGGTGGGAAATGAGAGTTAAATTTGCCCGTCCAGACACCTCCAGCTAGTCTCTCATTGGTTCTCCCTATTCCTGTTCATTTTCCGCAGAAATTGCAAACTGGGCCAAACAGGAGGTTAAAGGCACTGACTCTCCAAGTGGGGAGAGTTTTAGTAAAGCGTCTGGAATGTGGCACCCGAGTACCAGGGGACAAAAACTGAGACACATTTGAACACGTTTCCCGATCACACGGTGGATCATACTCTGGCTTCCACATGCATGTTTTAGCTGAAGGAAGAATCCCTTAAACCTGGAGAGTTGAGACCCATGGAATGGGTACCATTCAATATGACTTCAAAGGTTCTGCATTGGCTCACCGAACCTCACCAATCCTATCACTGCTGCACTTATGCCACTGTACACACGCTTGATTCTCTTTCGGAGACATATAAATCCATAGATTTTAAGATTCTTACTAGTCAGGTATATTCTTAGACGTTTAATATGGGGTGTTGAGTCCTCTTCGTTGAGCAAGGAGTAGCTCTTGTCTATTACATATTTGGCTTATGGAACGGTATCTGTGCTAATTTCAATCTCTGGTTTTATGCAGCACCCCAACTCACCTTTCCCCTTAAGCAAGCATAAGTTGGTTTTCTACATTTGAGACCTTGTTCTGTTTTGTAATTCAGTTCCTGTGTAGCCAAGTTTACATTCTGTGTATTAGTGATATCTTATGATGTTTCTTTTTCTGTGTGACTTATCTCACTTAGAATCATCGTACCTGAATCCACTCATTATGCTGCTATGGGCCTGATGACATAGATTTCATTGCTGAGTGATATTGCATTGTACGTAAGTACCACAACTTCTTTATCCATTTTTCGCTTTCTGTGATATTGAACTTGTACCGTAAACGAGGTTCTTGTAAACAGAGCCGTCCCAAACTTTGGGGTGGCTGTGTCTTTTTGATTTTAATTTCCCTAAGCTATAGGACCATAAGTGGAAGTGCCCTAGGCTCTGTTGCTTTGTTTTTTAGATGTTTCAGGAAACACCATACACTTCTCCAGAGTGGCTGTTGGCAATTTACATCCCGCCCATCAGCATAACAAGGCTCCCAATTCTCCATGGCCTGTCCTGCCTTTCTGGATTTTACACTTTTTTCAGATGGCCCTTTTGACCGGGGGGCAGTGAGACTTCATTGTAGTGCAGATTTCCTTTGCAAGCTTGCTTGGTTGGCCAAAAAGGGCGTATGCGTTTTTTCCTGAATATATTCAGGAAAAAACGCATACGCCCTTTTTGGCCAAGTGCATCATTGTGGACGTTCTGCCTATTTTCCTATGCTTTACATGTAATTCCAGTCTACCTCCTGAAATCGGATTCCTGCAATTCTGCCCCGCTTTCGAGTCCTCTTGGCAGCCTTACTTCAATATATTTTTGGACGATAGCTGTCATTTATAACTCTACAGGTTTGTGAATTACAGTGACCCTGAGCTCCTTTCTTCAACTCGCTTTCTTGTGAGCTGGCCGCAACACCGCAGGATTGCTTCAGGCCCTAGTGTGGTTCTGGCATGGCACGCTGAGCCTTTGGTTAATTCCTCTTCCTGGTGGGAAATGAGAGTTAAATTTGCCCGTCCAGACACCTCCAGCTAGTCTCTCATTGGTTCTCCCTATTCCTGTTCATTTTCCGCAGAAATTGCAAACTGGGCCAAACAGGAGGTTAAAGGCACTGACTCTCCAAGTGGGGAGAGTTTTAGTAAAGCGTCTGGAATGTGGCACCCGAGTACCAGGGAACAAAAACTGAGACACATTTGAACACGTTTGCCGATCACACGGTGGATCATACTCTGGGTTCCACATGCATGTTTTAGCTGAAGGAAGAATCCCTTAAACCTGGAGAGTTGAGACCCATGGAATGGGTACCATGCAATATGACTTCAAAGGGTCTGCATTTGCTCACCGAACCTCACCAATCCTATCACTGCTGCATTTATGCCGCTGTAGACACGCTTGATTATCTTTCGGAGACATATAAATCCATAGGGTTTAAGATTCTTACTAGTCAGGTATATTCTTAGGCGTTTAATATGGGGTGTTGAGTCCACTTCGTTGAGCAAGGAGTAGCTCTTGTCTATTACCTATTTGGCTTATGGAATGGTATCTGTGCTAATTTCAATCTATGGTTTTATGCAGCACCCCAACTCACCTTTCCCCTTAAGCAAGCATAAGTTGCTTTTCTACATTTGAGATCCTGTTCTGTTTTGTAATTCAGTTCCTGTGTAGCCAAGTTTACATTCCGTGTATTAGTGATATCTTATGATGTTTCTTTTTCTGTGTGACTTATTTCACTTAGAATCATCGTACCTAAATCCACTCATTATGCTGCTACGGGCCTGATGACATAGATTTCATTGCTGAGTGATATTGCATTGTACGTAAGTACCACAAATTCTTTATCCATTTTTCGCTTTCTGTGATATTGAACTTGTACCGTAAACGAGGTTCTTGTAAACAGAGCCGTCCCAAACTTTGGGGTGGCTGTGTATTTTTGATTTTAATTTCCCTAAGCTATACGACCATAAGTGGAAGTGCCCTAGGCTCTGTTGCTTTGTTGTTTAGATGTCTCAGGAAACACCATACACTTCTCCAGAGTGGCTGTTGGCAATTTACATCCCGCCCATCAGCATAACAAGGCTCCCAGTTCTCCATGGCCTGTCCTGCTTTTCTGGATTTTATACATTTTCAGATGGCCCTTTTGACCGGGGGGGCAGTGAGACGTCATTGTAGTGCAGATTTCCTTTGCAAGCTTGCTTGGTTGTCCCAAAAGTGCGTATGCGTTTTTTCTTGAATATATTCAGGAAAAAACGCATACGCCCTTTTTGGCCAAGTGCATCATTGTGGACGTTCTGCCTCTTTTCCTATGCTTTACATGCAATTCCAGTCTACCTCCTGAAATCGGTTTCCTGCAATTCTGCCCCGCTTTCAAGTCCTCTTGGCAGCCTTACTTCAATATATTTTTGGACGATAGCTGTCATTTTTAACTCTGCAGGTTTGTGAATTACAGTGCCCCTGAGCTCCTTTCTTCAACTCGCTTTCTTGTGAGCTAGCCGCAACACCGCAGCATTGCTTCAGGCCCTAGTGTGGTTCCGGCATGGCACGCTGAGCCTTTGGTTAATTCCTCTTCCTGGTGGGAAATGAGAGTTAAATTTGCCCGTACAGGCACCTCCAGCTAGTCTCTCATTGGTTCTCCCTATTCCTGTTCATTTTCCGCAGAAATGGCAAACTGGGCCAAACAGGAGGTTAAAGGCACTGACTCTCCAAGTGGGGAGAGTGTTAGTAAAGCGACTGGAATGTTGCACCCGAGTACCAGGGGACGAAAACTGAGACACATTTGAACACGTTTCCCGAACACATGGTGGATCATACTCTGGGTTCCACATGCATGTTTTAGCTGAAGGAAGAATCCCTTAAACCTGGAGAGTTGAGACCCATGGAATGGGTACCATGCAATATGACTTCAAAGGGTCTGCATTTGCTCACCGAACCTCACCAATCCTATCACTGCTGCATTTATGCCGCTGTACACACGCTTGATTCTCTTTCGGAGACATATAAATCCATAGGTTTTAAGATTCTTACTAGTCAGGTATATTCTTAGGCATTTAATATGGGGTGTTGAGTCCACTTCGTTGAGCAAGGAGTAGCTCTTGTCTATTACCTATTTGGCTTATGGAATGGTATCTGTGCTAATTTCAATCTCTGGTTTTATGCAGCACCCCAACTCACCTTTCCCCTTAAGCAAGCATAAGTTGGTTTTCTACATTTGAGACCCTGTTCTGTTTTGTATTTCAGTTCCTGGGTAGCCAAGTTTACATTCCGTGTAGTAGTGATATCTTATGATGTTTCTTTTTCTGTGTGACTTATCTCACTTAGAATCATCGTACCTGAATCCACTCATTATGCTGCTATGGGCCTGATGACATAGATTTCATTGCTGAGTGATATTGCATTGTACGTAAGTACCACAAATTCTTTATCCATTTTTCGCTTTCTGTGATATTGAACTTGTACCGTAAATGAGGTTCTTGTAAACAGAGCCGTCCCAAACTTTGGGGTGGCTGTGTCTTTTTGATTTTAATTTCCCTAAGCTATAGGACCATAAGTGGAAGTGCCCTAGGGTCTGTTGCTTTGTTTTTTAGATGTTTCAGGAAACACCATACACTTCTCCAGAGTGGCTGTTGGCAATTTACATCCCGCCCATCAGCGTAACAAGGCTCCCAGTTCTCCATGGCCTGTCCGGCCTTTCTGGATTTTACACTTTTTTCAGATGGCCCTTTTGACTGGGGGGCAGTGAGACTTCATTGTAGTGCAGATTTCCTTTGCAAGCTTGCTTGGTTGGCCAAAAAGGGCGTATGCGTTTTTTCCTGAATATATTCAGGAAAAAACGCATACGCCCTTTTTGGCCAAGTGCATCATTGTGGACATTCTGTCTCTTTTCCTATGCTTTACATGCAATTCCAGTCTACCTCCTGAAATCGGATTCCTGCAATTCTGCCCCGTTTTCGAGTCCTCTTGGCAGCCTTACTTCAATATATTTTTGGACGATAGCTGTCATTTATAACTCTACAGGTTTGTGAATTACAGTGACCCTGAGCTCCTTTCTTCAACTCGCTTTCTTGTGAGCTGGCCGCAACACCGCAGGATTGCTTCAGGCCCTAGTGTGGTTCTGGCATGGCACGCTGAGCCTTTGGTTAATTCCTCTTCCTGGTGGGAAATGAGAGTTAAATTTGCCCGTGCAGACACCTCCAGCTAGTCTCTCATTGGTTCTCCCTATTCCTGTTCATTTTCCGCAGAAATTGCAAACTGGGCCAAACAGGAGGTTAAAGGCACTGACTCTCCAAGTGGGGAGAGTTTTAGTAAAGCGTCTGGAATGTGGCACCCGAGTACCAGGGAACAAAAACTGAGACACATTTGAACACGTTTGCCGATCACACGGTGGATCATACTCTGGGTTCCACATGCATGTTTTAGCTGAAGGAAGAATCCCTTAAACCTGGAGAGTTGAGACCCATGGAATGGGTACCATGCAATATGACTTCAAAGGGTCTGCATTTGCTCACCGAACCTCACCAATCCTATCACTGCTGCATTTATGCCGCTGTAGACACGCTTGATTATCTTTCGGAGACATATAAATCCATAGGGTTTAAGATTCTTACTAGTCAGGTATATTCTTAGTCGTTTAATATGGGGTGTTGAGTCCACTTCGTTGAGCAAGGAGTAGCTCTTGTCTATTACCTATTTGGCTTATGGAATGGTATCTGTGCTAATTTCAATCTATGGTTTTATGCAGCACCCCAACTCACCTTTCCCCTTAAGCAAGCATAAGTTGCTTTTCTACATTTGAGATCCTGTTCTGTTTTGTAATTCAGTTCCTGTGTAGCCAAGTTTACATTCCGTGTATTAGTGATATCTTATGATGTTTCTTTTTCTGTGTGACTTATTTCACTTAGAATCATCGTACCTAAATCCACTCATTATGCTGCTACGGGCCTGATGACATAGATTTCATTGCTGAGTGATATTGCATTGTACGTAAGTACCACAAATTCTTTATCCATTTTTCGCTTTCTGTGATATTGAACTTGTACCGTAAACGAGGTTCTTGTAAACAGAGCCGTCCCAAACTTTGGGGTGGCTGTGTATTTTTGATTTTAATTTCCCTAAGCTATACGACCATAAGTGGAAGTGCCCTAGGCTCTGTTGCTTTGTTGTTTAGATGTCTCAGGAAACACCATACACTTCTCCAGAGTGGCTGTTGGCAATTTACATCCCGCCCATCAGCATAACAAGGCTCCCAGTTCTCCATGGCCTGTCCTGCTTTTCTGGATTTTATACATTTTCAGATGGCCCTTTTGACCGGGGGGGCAGTGAGACGTCATTGTAGTGCAGATTTCCTTTGCAAGCTTGCTTGGTTGTCCCAAAAGTGCGTATGCGTTTTTTCTTGAATATATTCAGGAAAAAACGCATACGCCCTTTTTGGCCAAGTGCATCATTGTGGACGTTCTGCCTCTTTTCCTATGCTTTACATGCAATTCCAGTCTACCTCCTGAAATCGGTTTCCTGCAATTCTGCCCCACTTTCAAGTCCTCTTGGCAGCCTTACTTCAATATATTTTTGGACGATAGCTGTCATTTTTAACTCTGCAGGTTTGTGAATTACAGTGCCCCTGAGCTCCTTTCTTCAACTCGCTTTCTTGTGAGCTAGCCGCAACACCGCAGCATTGCTTCAGGCCCTAGTGTGGTTCCGGCATGGCACGCTGAGCCTTTGGTTAATTCCTCTTCCTGGTGGGAAATGAGAGTTAAATTTGCCCGTACAGGCACCTCCAGCTAGTCTCTCATTGGTTCTCCCTATTCCTGTTCATTTTCCGCAGAAATGGCAAACTGGGCCAAACAGGAGGTTAAAGGCACTGACTCTCCAAGTGGGGAGAGTGTTAGTAAAGCGACTGGAATGTTGCACCCGAGTACCAGGGGACGAAAACTGAGACACATTTGAACACGTTTCCCGAACACATGGTGGATCATACTCTGGGTTCCACATGCATGTTTTAGCTGAAGGAAGAATCCCTTAAACCTGGAGAGTTGAGACCCATGGAATGGGTACCATGCAATATGACTTCAAAGGGTCTGCATTTGCTCACCGAACCTCACCAATCCTATCACTGCTGCATTTATGCCGCTGTACACACGCTTGATTCTCTTTCGGAGACATATAAATCCATAGGTTTTAAGATTCTTACTAGTCAGGTATATTCTTAGGCATTTAATATGGGGTGTTGAGTCCACTTCGTTGAGCAAGGAGTAGCTCTTGTCTATTACCTATTTGGCTTATGGAATGGTATCTGTGCTAATTTCAATCTCTGGTTTTATGCAGCACCCCAACTCACCTTTCCCCTTAAGCAAGCATAAGTTGGTTTTCTACATTTGAGACCCTGTTCTGTTTTGTATTTCAGTTCCTGGGTAGCCAAGTTTACATTCCGTGTAGTAGTGATATCTTATGATGTTTCTTTTTCTGTGTGACTTATCTCACTTAGAATCATCGTACCTGAATCCACTCATTATGCTGCTATGGGCCTGATGACATAGATTTCATTGCTGAGTGATATTGCATTGTACGTAAGTACCACAAATTCTTTATCCATTTTTCGCTTTCTGTGATATTGAACTTGTACCGTAAATGAGGTTCTTGTAAACAGAGCCGTCCCAAACTTTGGGGTGGCTGTGTCTTTTTGATTTTAATTTCCCTAAGCTATAGGACCATAAGTGGAAGTGCCCTAGGGTCTGTTGCTTTGTTTTTTAGATGTTTCAGGAAACACCATACACTTCTCCAGAGTGGCTGTTGGCAATTTACATCCCGCCCATCAGCGTAACAAGGCTCCCAGTTCTCCATGGCCTGTCCGGCCTTTCTGGATTTTACACTTTTTTCAGATGGCCCTTTTGACTGGGGGGCAGTGAGACTTCATTGTAGTGCAGATTTCCTTTGCAAGCTTGCTTGGTTGGCCAAAAAGGGCGTATGCGTTTTTTCCTGAATATATTCAGGAAAAAACGCATACGCCCTTTTTGGCCAAGTGCATCATTGTGGACATTCTGTCTCTTTTCCTATGCTTTACATGCAATTCCAGTCTACCTCCTGAAATCGGATTCCTGCAATTCTGCCCCGTTTTCGAGTCCTCTTGGCAGCCTTACTTCAATATATTTTTGGACGATAGCTGTCATTTTTAACTCTGCAGGTTTGTGAATTACAGTGCCCCTGAGCTCCTTTCTTCAACTCGCTTTCTTGTGAGCTGGCCGCAACACCGCAGGATTGCTTCAGGCCCTAGTGTTGTTCCGGCATGGCATGCTGAGCGTTTGGTTAATTCCTCTTCCTGGTGGGAAATGAGAGTTAAATTTGCCCGTGCAGACACCTCCAGCTAGTCTCTCATTGGTTCTCCCTATTCCTGTTCATCTTCCGCAAAAATTGCAAACTGGGCCAAAGAGGAGGTTAAAGGCACTGACTCTCCAAGTGGGGAGAGTGTTAGTAAAGTGTCTGGAGTGTTGCACCCGAGTACCAGGGGACGAAAACTGAGACACATTTGAACACGTTTCCCGATCACACGGTGGATCATACTCTGGGTTCCACATGCATGTTTTAGCTGAAGGAAGAATCCCTTAAACCTGGAGATTTGAGACCCATGGAATGGGTACCATGCAATATGACTTCAAAGGTTCTGCATTGGCTCACCAAACCTCACCAATCCTATCACTGCTGCGCTTATGCCACTGTACACATGCTTGATTCTCTTTCGGAGACATATAAATCCATAGGTTTTAAGATTTTAACTAGTCAGGTATATTCTTAGACTTTTAATATGTGGTGTTGAGTCCTGTTCGTTGAGCAAGGAGTAGCTCTTGTCTATTACATATTTGGCATATGGAACGGTATCTGTGCTAATTTCAATCTGTGGTTTTATGCAGCACCCCAACTCACCTTTCCCCTTAAGCAAGCATAAGTTGGTTTTCTACATTTGAGATCCTGTTCTGTTTTGTAATTCAGTTCCTGTGTAGCCAAGTTTACATTCCGTGTATTAGTGATATCTTATGATGTTTCTTTTTCTGTGTGACTTATTTCACTTAGAATCATCGTACCTGAATCCACTCATTATGCTGCTACGGGCCTGATGAAATAGATTTCATTCCTGAGTGATATTGCATTGTACGTAAGTACCACAACTTCTTTATCCATTTTTCACTTTCTGCGATATTGAACTTGTACCGTAAATGAGATTCTTGTAAACAGAGCCGGCCCAAACTTTGGGGTGGCTGTGTCTTTTTGATTTTAATTTCCCTAAGCTATAGGACCATAAGTGGAAGTGCCCTAGGCTCTGTTGCTTTGTTTTTTAGATGTTTCAGGAAACACCATACACTTCTCCAGAGTGGCTGTTGGCAATTTACATCCCGCCCATCAGCATAACAAGGCTCCCAGTTCTCCATGGCCTGTCCGGCCTTTCTGCATTTTACACTTTTTTCAGATGGCCCTTTTGACTGGGGGGCAGTGAGACTTCATTGTAGTGCAGATTTCCTTTGCAAGCTTGCTTGGTTGAACAAAAAGGGCGTATGCGTTTTTTCCTGAATATATTCAGGAAAAAACGCATATGCCCTTTTTGGCCAAGTGCATCATTGTGGACATTCTGTCTCTTTTCCTATGCTTTACATGCAATTCCAGTCTACCTCCTGAAATCGGATTCCTGCAATTCTGCCCCGCTTTCGAGTCCTCTTGGCAGGCTTACTTCAATATATTTTTGGACGATAGCTGTCATTTATAACTCTGCAGGTTTGTGAATTACAGTGCCCCTGAGCTCCTTTCTTCAACTCGCTTTCTTGTGAGCTGGCCGCAACACCGCAGGATTGCTTCAGGCCCTAGTGTGGTTCCGGCATGGCACGCTGAGCCTTTGGTTAATTCCTCTTCCTGGTGGGAAATGAGAGTTAAATTTGCCCATCCAGACACCTCCAGCTAGTCTCTCATTGGTTCTCCCTATTCCTGTTCATTATCCGCAGAAATTGCAAACTGGGCCAAACAGGAGGTTAAAGGCACTGACTCTCCAAGTGGGGAGAGTTTTAGTAAAGCGTCTGGAATGTTGCACCCGAGTACCAGGGGACGAAAACTGAGACACATTTGAACACGTTTCCCGATCACACGGTGGATCATACTCTCGGTTCCACATGCATGTTTTAGCTGAAGGAAGAATCCCTTAAACCTGGAGAGTTGAGACCCATGGAATGGGTACCATGCAATATGACTTCATAGGGTCTGCATGTGTTCACCGAACCTCACCAATCCTATCACTGCAGCATTTATGCCGCTGTACACACACTTGATTCTCTTTTGGAGACACATAAATCCATAGGTTTTAAGATTTTTACTAGTCAGGTATATTCTTAGGCGTTTAATATGGGGTGTTGAATCCACTTCGTTGAGCAAGGAGTAGCTCTTGTCTATTAAATATTTGGCTTATGGAACGGTATCTGTGCTAATTTCAATCTCTGGTTTTATGCAGCACCCCAACTCACCTTTCCCCTTAAGCAAGCATAAGTTGGTTTTCTACATTTGAGACCCTGTTCTGTTCTGTAATTCAGTTCCTGTGTAGCCAAGTTTACATTCCGTGTAGTAGTGATATCTTATGATGTTTCTTTTTCTGTGTGACTTATTTCACTTAGAATCATCGTACCTGAATCCACTCATTATGCTGCTACGGGCCTGATGATATAGATTTCATTGCTGAGTGATATTGCATTGTATGTACCTACCACAACTTCTTTGTCCATTTTTCACTTTCTGTGATATTGAACTTGTACTGTAAACGAGGTTCTTGTAAACAGAGCTGTCCCAAACTTTGGGGTGGCTGTGTCTTTTTGATTTTAATTTCCCTAAGCTATAGGACCATAAGTGGAAGTGCCCTAGGCTCTGTTGCTTTGTTTTTTAGATGTTTCAGGAAACACCATACACTTCTCCAGAGTGGCTGTTGGCAATTTACATCCCGCCCATCAGCATAACAAGGCTCCCAATTCTCCATGGCCTGTCCTGCCTTTCTGGATTTTACACTTTTTTCAGATGGCCCTTTTGACTGGGTGGCAGTGAGACTTCATTGTAGTGCAGATTTCCTTTGCAAGCTTGCTTGGTTGGCCAAAAAGGGCGTATGTGTTTTTTCCTGAATATATTCAGGAAAAAACGCATACGCCCTTTTTGGCCAAGTGCATCATTGTGGACGTTCTGCCTCTTTTCCTATGCTTTACATGCAATTCCAGTCTACCTCCTGAAATCGGTTTCCTGCAATTCTGCCCCGCTTTCGAGTAATCTTGGCAGGCTTACTTCAATATATTTTTGGACGATAGCTGTCATTTATAACTCTGCAGGTTTGTGAATTACAGTGCCTCTGAGCTCCTTTCTTCAACTCGCTTTCTTGTGAGCTGGCCGCAACACCGCAGGATTGCTTCAGGCCCTAGTGTGGTTCCGGCATGGCACGCTGAGCCTTTGGTTAATTCCTCTTCCTGGTGGGAAATGAGAGTTAAATTTGCCCGTCCAGACACCTCCATCTAGTCTCTCATTGGTTCTCCCTATTCCTGTTCATCTTCCGCAGAAATTGCAAACTGGGCCAAACAGGAGGTTAAAGGCACTGACTCTCCAAGTGGGGAGAGTGTTAGTAAAGCGTCTGGAATGTTGCACCCGAGTACCAGGGGACGAAATCTGACACATTTGAACACGTTTCCCGATCAAACGTGGATCATACTCTGGGTTCCACATGCATGTTTTAGCTGAAGGAAGAATCCGTTAAACCTGGAGAGTTGAGACCCATGGAATGGGTACCATGCAATATGACTTCAAAGGGTCTGCATTTGCTCACCGAACCTCACCAATCCTATCACTGCTGCATTTATGCCGCTGTAGACATGCTTGATTCTCTTTTGGAGACATATAAATCCATAGGTTTTAAGATTCTTACTAGTCAGGTATATTCTTAGGCATTTAATATGGGGTGTTGAGTCCACTTCGTTGAGCAAGGAGTAGCTCTTGTCTATTACCTATTTGGCTTATGGAATGGTATCTGTGCTAATTTCAATCTCTGGTTTTATGCAGCACCCCAACTCACCTTTCCCCTTAAGCAAGCATAAGTTGGTTTTCTACATTTGAGATCCTGTTCTGTTTTGTAATTTAGTTCCTGTGTAGCCAAGTTTACATTCCGTGTATTAGTGATATCTTATGATGTTTCTTTTTCTGTGTGACTTATTTCACTTAGAATCATCGTACCTGAATCCACTCATTATGCTGCTACGGGCCTGATGACATAGATTTCATTGCTGAGTGATATTGCATTGTACGTAAGTACCACAACTTCTTTATCCATTTTTCGCTTTCTGTGATATTGAACTTGTACCGTAAATGAGGTTCTTGTAAACAGAGCCGGCCCAAACTTTGGGGTAGCTGTGTCTTTTTGATTTTAATTTCCCTAAGCTATAGGACCATAAGTGGAAGTGCCCTAGGCTCTGTTGCTTTGTTTTTTAGATGTTTCAGGAAACACCATACACTTCTCCAGAGTGGCTGTTGGCAATTTACATCCCGCCCATCAGCATAACAAGGCTCCCAGTTCTCCATGGCCTGTCCTGCCTTTCTGGATTTTACACTTTTTTCAGATGGCCCTTTTGACTGGGGGGCAGAGAGACTTCATTGTAGTGCAGATTTCCTTTGCAAGCTTGCTTGGTTGGCCAAAAAGGGCGTATGCGTTTTTTCCTGAATATATTCAGGAAAAAACGCATACGCCCTTTTTGGCCAAGTGCATCATTGTGGACATTCTGTCTCTTTTCCTATGCTTTACATGCAATTCCAGTCTACCTCCTGAAATCGGATTCCTGCAATTCTGCCCAGCTTTCGAGTCCTCTTGGCAGGCTTACTTCAATATATTTTTGGACGATAGCTGTCATTTATAACTCTGCAGGTTTGTGAATTACAGTGCCCCTGAGCTCCTTTCTTCAACTCGCTTTCTTGTGAGCTGGCCGCAACACCGCAGGATTGCTTCAGGCCCTAGTGTGGTTCTGGCATGGCACGCTGAGCCTTTGGTTAATTCCTCTTCCTGGTGGGAAATGAGAGTTAAATTTGCCCATCCAGACACCTCCAGCTAGTCTCTCATTGGTTCTCCCTATTCCTGTTCATCTTCCGCAAAAATTGCAAACTGGGCCAAACAGGAGGTTAAAGGCACTGACTCTCTAAGTGGGGAGAGTGTTAGTAAAGCGTCTGGAATGTTGCACCCGAGTACCAGGGGACGAAAACTGAGACACATTTGAACACATTTCCCGATCACATGGTGGATCATACTCTGGGTTCCACATGCATGTTTTAGCTGAAGGAAGAATCCCTTAAACCTGGAGAGTTGAGACCCATGGAATGGGTACCATGCAATATGACTTCAAAGGTTCTGCATTGACTCACCGAACCTCAACAATCCTATCACTGGTGCGCTTATGCCACTGTAGACACGCTTGATTCTCTTTCGGAGACATATAAATCCATAGGTTTTAAGATTCTTACTAGTCAGGTATATTCTTAGACGTTTAATATGGGGTGTTGAGTCCTGTTCGTTGAGCAAGGAGTAGCTCTTGTCTATTACATATTTGGCTTATGGAACGGTATCTGTGCTAATTTCAATCTCTGGTTTTATGCAGCACCCCAACTCACCTTTCCCCTTCAGCAAGCATAAGTTGGTTTTCTACATTTGAGACCTTGTTCTGTTTTGTAATTCAGTTCCTGTGTAGCCAAGTTTACATTCCGTGTATTAGTGATATCTTATGATGTTTCTTTTTCTGTGTGACTTATCTCACTTAGAATCATCGTACCTGAATCCACTCATTATGCTGCTATGGGCCTGATGACATAGATTTCATTGCTGAGTGATATTGCATTGTACGTAAGTACCACAACTTCTTTATCCATTTTTCTCTTTCTGTGATATTGAACTTGTACCGTAAACGAGGTTCTTGTAAACAGAGCCGTCCCAAACTTTGGGGTGGCTGTTTCTTTTTGATTTTAATTTCCCTAAGCTATAGGACCATAAGTGGAAGTGCCCTAGGCTCTGTTGCTTTGTTTTTTAGATGTTTCAGGAAACACCATACACTTCTCCAGAGTGGCTGTTGGCAATTTACATCCCGCCCATCAGCATAACAAGGCTCCCAGTTCTCCATGGCCTGTCCGGCCTTTCTGGATTTTACACTTTTTTCAGATGGCCCTTTTGACTGGGGGGCAGTGAGACTTCATTGTAGTGCAGATTTCCTTTGCAAGCTTGCTTGGTTGGCCAAAAAGGGCGTATGCGTTTTTTCCTGAATATATTCAGGAAAAAACGCATACGCCCTTTTTGGCCAAGTGCATCATTGTGGACATTCTGTCTCTTTTCCTATGCTTTACATGCAATTCCAGTCTACCTCCTGAAATCGGATTCCTGCAATTCTGCCCCGCTTTCGAGTCCTCTTGGCAGGCTTACTTCAATATATTTTTGGACGATAGCTGTCATTTTTAACTCTGCAGGTTTGTGAATTACAGTGCCCCTGAGCTCCTTTCTTCAACTCGCTTTCTTGTGAGCTGCCCGCAACACCGCAGGATTGCTTCAGGCCCTAGTGTGGTTCTGGCATGGCACGCTGAGCCTTTGGTTAATTCCTCTTCCTGGTGGGAAATGAGAGTTAAATTTGCCCATCCAGACACCTCCAGCTAGTCTGTCATTGGTTCTCCCTATTCCTGTTCATTTTCCGCAGAAATTGCAAACTGGGCCAAACAGGAGGTTAAAGGCACTGACTCTCCAATTGGGGAGAGTGTTAGTAAAGCGTCTGGAATGTTGCACCCGAGTACCAGGGGACAAAAACTGAGACACATTTGAACACGTTTCCCGATCACACGGTGGATCATACTCTGGGTTCCACATGCATGTTTTAGCTGAAGGAAGAATCCCTTAAACCTGGAGAGTTGAGACCCATGGAATGGCTACCATGCAATATGACTTCAAAGGGTCTGCATTTGCTCATCAAACCTCAACAATCCTATCACTGCTGCATTTATGCCGCTGTACACATGCTTGGTTCTCTTTTGGAGACATATAAATCCATAGGTTTTAAGATTATTACTAGTCAGATATATTCTTAGGCGATTAATATAGGGTTAGAGTCCACTTCGTTGAGCAAGGAGTAGCTCTTGTCTATTACATATTTGGCTTATGGAATGGTATCTGTGCTAATTTCAATCTCTGGTTTTATGCAGCACCCCAACTCACCTTTCCCCTTAAGCAAGCATAAGTTGGTTTTCTATATTTGAGGCCATATTCTGTTTTGTAATTCTGTTCCTGTGTGGCCAAGTTTACATTCCGTGTAGTAGTGATATCTTATGATGTTTCTTTTTCTGTGTGACTTATTTCACTGAGAATCATCGTACCTGAATCCACTCATTATGCTGCTACGGGCCTGATGACATAGATTTCATTGCTGAGTGATATTGCATTGTATGTACCTACCACAACTTCTTTATCCATTTTTCACCTTCTGTGATATTGAATTTGTACTGTAAATGAGGTTCTTGTAAACAGAGCCGTCCCAAACTTTGGGGTGGCTGTGTCTTTTTGATTTTAATTTCCCTAAGCTATAGGACCGTACGTGGATGTGCCCTAGGCTCTGTTGCTTTGTTTTTTAAATGTTTCAGGAAACACCATACACTTCTCCAGAGTGGCTGTTGGCAATTTACATCCCGCCCATCAGCATAACAAGGCTCCCAATTCTCCATGGCCTGTCCTGCCTTTCTGGATTTTACACTTTTTTCCGATGGCCTTTTTGACCGGGGGGCAGTGAGACTTCATTGTAGTGCAGATTTCCTTTGCAAGCTTGCTTGGTTGGCCAAAAAGGGCGTATGCGTTTTTTCCTGAATATATTCAGGAAAAAACGCATACGCCCTTTTTGGCCAAGTGCATCATTGTGGACGTTCTGCCTCATTTCCTATGCTTTACATGCAATTCCAGTCTACCTCCTGAAACTGGTTTCCTGCAATTCTGCCCCGCTTTCAAGTCCTCTTGGCAGCCTTACTTCAATATATTTTTGGACGATAGCTGTCATTTTTAACTCTGCAGGTTTGTGAATTACAGTGCCCCTGAGCTCCTTTCTTCAACTCGCTTTCTTGTGAGCTGGCCGCAACACCGCAGGATTGCTTCAGGCCCTAGTGTGGTTCCGGCATGGCACGCTGAGCCTTTGGTTAATTCCTCTTCCTGGTGGGAAATGAGAGTTAAATTTGCCCGTCCAGACACCTCCAGCTTGTCTCTCATTGGTTCTCCCTATTCCTGTTCCTTTTCCGCAGAAATTGCAAACTGGGCCAAACAGGAGTTTAAAGGCACTGACTCTACAAGTGGGGAGAGTTTTAGTAAAGCGTCTGGAATGTTGCACCCGAGTACCAGGGGACGAAAACTGAGACACATTTGAACACGTTTCCCGATCACACGGTGGATCATACTCTGGGTTCCACATGCATGTTTTAGGTGAAGGAAGAATCCCTTAAACCTGGAGAGTTGAGACCCATGGAATGGGTACCATGAAATATGACTTCAAAGGGTCTGCATTTGCTCACCGAACCTCACCAATCCTATCACTGCTGCGTTTATGCCGCTGTACACACGCTTGATTCTCTTTTGGAGACATATAAATCCATAGGATTTAAGATTCTTACTAGTCAGGTATATTCCTAGACGTTTAATATGGGGTGTTGAGTCCTCTTCGTTGAGCAAGGAGTAGCTCTTTTCTATTACATATTTGGCTTATGGAACGGTATCTGTGCTAATTTCAATCTCTGGTTTTATGCAGCACCCCAACTCACCTTTCCCCTTAAGCAAGCATAAGTTGGTTTTCTACATTTGAGACCCTGTTCTGTTTTGTAATTCAGTTCCTGTGTAGCCAAGTTTACATTCCGTGTATTAGTGATATCTTATGATGTTTCTTTTTCTGTGTGACTTATCTCACTTAGAATCATCGTACCTGAATCCACTCATTATGCTGCTACGGGCCTGATGACATAGATTTCATTGCTGAGTGATATTGCATTGTACGTACGTACCACAACTTCTTTATCCATTTTTCGCTTTCTGTGATATTGAACTTGTACCGTAAACGAGGTTCTTGTAAACAGAGCCGTCCCAAACTTTGGGGTGGCTGTGTCTTTTTGATTTTAATTTCCCTAAGCTATAGGACCATAAGTGGAAGTGCCCTAGGCTCTGTTGCTTTGTTTTTTATATGTTTCAGGAAACACCATACACTTCTCCAGAGTGGCTGTTGGCAATTTACATCCCGCCCATCAGCATAACAAGGCTCCCAGTTCTCCATGGCCTGTCCTGCCTTTCTGGATTTTATACTTTTTTCAGATGGCCCTTTTGAACGGGGGGCAGTGAGACTTCATTGTAGTGCAGATTTCCTTTGCAAGCTTGCTTGGTTGGCCAAAAAGGGCGTATGTGTTTTTTCCTGAATATATTCAGGAAAAAACACATACGCCCTTTTTGGCCAAGTGCATCATTGTGGACGTTCTGCCTCTTTTCCTATGCTTTACATGCAATTCCAGTCTACCTCCTGAAATCGGTTTCCTGCAATTCTGCCCCGCTTTCAAGTCCTCTTGGCAGCCTTACTTCAATATATTTTTGGACGATAGCTGTCATTTATAACTCTGCAGGTTTGTGAATTGCAGTGACCCTGAGCTCCATTTTTTAAGTTGCTCTTTTGTGAGCTGGCCTCAAAGCCGCAGGATTGCTTCAGGCCCTATTTTGGCTCCGGCGAGGCGGGCTGAGCCTTTTTTTAATTCTTATTCTTAATGGGAAATTAGAGTGACATGTGCCCGTCCAAACCCCTACAACTATTCTCTCATTGGTTCCCCCTCTTCCCGTTCATCCTCCTCACAATTTGCAAAATGTGTGAAACAGAAGTTTAAATGTGCTGATTCTCTAAGTGGGGAGATTCTAAGTAACGTGGCTGGAATGATGAACAGGAGCACCAGGAGAGGATAAATGAGGTGCATTTTAGACACATCTCCCAATCACATGGTGTACAGTCCTCTGGGTTTTCCATGCATGTTTTCGCTGTAGGAAGATCCCTTGAACCTGCAGATTTGGGACCCATTGAATGAGTACCAGGTAGTATTACTTTAAAGGGTGTGCATTTCCTCACCCAACCTCATATTTCTCTTAGCGCAAACAGTTTCCAGCCTTATGTCTCATCCTGCTGTGGGTCTAGATGTGTTCAATCCATGTTGCATCACCGTCCCTGAGGAAAAGTTGTAAGAGGTTTTCTCTGTCTCTCTGTCGTTTATTTTTTTCAATTTATTACTATATTGGTTACAGCTGATTTTCAAAGCTCTGTTTCTTGCTGCTGTACATCCACTTGATTCACATACAGAGAGACATCAATAAATTCTTTTTCGGATTCTTACCAGTCATATATATTCTTTTCCAGTGACTTGAGTGTGCTGAGTGCAGTTCTTTTAGCTACCGTGTAGGCCTTGTTGATTATCAGTTTGGTATTTGGAATGGTATCTTTGCTAATTTCAACCTCCTGGATGATGCCTCACCCCTCCCCACCTTTCCCGTTTAGCAGCCTTACGCGTGTTGTCTACATATTTGACTATGTTTTTGTTTTGTAATTTATTTCATGTGTAGCCATTTTGGATTCCACCTTTAAGTGATATCTTATGATATGTGTCTTTTTCTTTTTGAGTTATGTCACTTAGAATGATCATACGTAACTCCTCCGGAGTTGTTACAACTGGCCATATTTCATTGACTTCCAGGCTGAGTAATATTCCACTCTACATAAGTACCACATCTCTATCCATTTTTTCCCTCCAGAGACATTTAAGTTATATCCTAGTCGAGGATCTTTTAAACAGAGAGGCAGTAAACATTGGGGTGCCTGTGTCCTCTCGATTTTTGTTTTTCCCAAGACATACGCCCATGAGTGCAAGTGCCCTATGCTCTGTAGCTCATTTTTTAGATGCTTTAGTAAACACAATACACTTCTCCAGAATGGCCATTGGCAATATACATTTCCACTATAAGCCTCACAGGGCTCCCTCTTCTCCTTGCCCTGTCCTGCATTTCTGGTGTTTACACTTTATGAGGATGGCTCTTCTGACTGATGCGAAGTGATATCTTTTGTAGTATTGATTTCCAGTGCCCACCTGTTTGGTTGGCTAAAAAATTGTATGCCCTTTTCTTGAATATATACAGAAAAAAACGCATACAGCCTTTTTGGCCAACTGCAATGTTGGCAATGTTCAGCCCCTTTTCTTGTGCTTAATGGTGAGTCCTTTCTACCTCCTCAAATCCCTTTCCTGCCATTCTCCCTTGCTTACCAATCCTTTTCTCTGACTTTCCTCAAGACATTTTTCAGTGATAGATATTTTCAACTCTGCAGTTTCGTGAATTTTACTGCCCGAGTTCCATTGTTCAACTTGTGTTTATGGGAACTGGCCACAAAGCAGTGGGATTTCCTCAAGCCCTATACTGTTTCCATGGGCAACCCTAGCCTTTGGTCAATTCGTCTTCCTGATTGGAAATTAGAGTGACATGTGCCTGTCTGAACACCTAGGACTTGTCTCTCATTGTTCCTCATCCTTCCGCTTCATCCTCTGGACAAATTCCAAACTGTATGCAACAGGATGTTGACAGTGCTGACATCTCCAAGTGGGGAGACTGTTAGTAAAGACGCTGGAGGGGTGAACCCGAGCACCAGGAGATGAGGAGATGAGATGCCTTTTCCAAACTCTTCCCGATCAGACGGTATACCATCCTCTGTGTGTGACAGACATGTTTTAGCAGTAGGAAGAGTCCCATTCATGTAAGGAGAACACCAGGGCTTTTTCAAAATCAGTGTCTCCCCGAAACCCAAACTGGGGAATTTTTTAAGCTACGGCTACACATATGTTCATTAAGGGCCTTGGGAAGTAGGCAGAGTCCAAACTTTAGATGATTGAAGTCTTCAGGGTCAGAAGCACTCACCACTGGCTTCCCTTAGGTTACACTTTAACTGTCATTGATAGATGATGTCAATAAAAATATCTATTCTTTTTCCGATTATTTCCCCTTATAGGTTATTGCAAAATATTGAGTGTAGTTCCCTGTGCTATACAGTGGTTCCTTGTTGATGATCTATTTTATACATAGCAGTGTGTATGTGTTAATTCCAAACTGTTAATTTATCCCTCCTCCCACCTTTCCCCTTTGGTAATAATAAATTATAAGATTTTATACTTCTCAGAAATGGGGGAGCTGAAAGAGAGGTATCATTTTCAATGGAAAAGCATTTAAAACAAGATTGAAGCTTTAACCAAGATTATTAGATGTACATCCTTGGAAAGAAATCACTTCATTTCTCTAATATTGACCTGACAAATAAGACAAACCTTTTCACTGAACTTGCTTATAATAAAGTGATGGAAATATCAAATGGAAGTGTTAGAAACATCTTATTTTACCCGAGCCTTATAAACTGTTCTATGTTAACTACAGTTTGGCTCACACATCTGTTCATTGAAGTTACAATAGTCTCAATTTCTGTTACTGATCCTCCAGAGTGGACCCCAACAAGTGTCCCCCTGCCCAGTGTCATTGGGGCCAACAGATCGAGACTGAGTTTGGTTCACAAGCAAAGGAAACTTTATATTTTGATCAGAGAATGGAGAGGTGAGAGCATGCACTACCCCGTGGGCTGTGGGCTGGGCTGCTGTGTAGAGATCCTGTCAGAGTCAGTGGGAGGGAGGGGGCGGAGCACTCGAGGGCCGGGTTGGCTGCAGCTCAGGCTCTATATCTCGGAGTCTGCACTGGGCCCCAGGAGCTGAGGTGTCGACCCAGCCATTCTCCACTAGGAATTCTGGTCTGAAGTGCCGGGTGTGGAACCTCTGCATGCGGGACCCTAGGAGCACGTGAAATTAGACAAAGCACAAAGGATAAAAAAGGTCAGACTTGACTTTATTGCCCAGATTCTATTTTTATCTCCCAGGGATTTTTAATGGGCTTTGCTGGGGACAAACCCCTCCTCTGCCTTTTGTCCCGTTCCTCATTCTTGGAGTGCTGAGGGTGCAGACCCTTCTTCTGTAACTGCTGAGTGCTGAGTTGGGAGCCCTCATACCAGGGGATGAGGGTCAGAACTTCTCCCCAGCAGCCTCCAGGTGACGTTGATTGGCCCCAGGACCCCTGCCTCCCTGCTCGTCCGCCTGAGCACCAGCATTGGAAGTGTTATAGATTCTAATGACCTTTAAGGGTTCAGGAAAGAGATGTGCAGAGACGCTGTGGGGGCCGGTTTCACCCCGCCCCACATTTGTTCGGCCACCTTAGGCTGACCGTTTCTGCCAGCCTAGATGCTCTGACCAGTAGTCTGCTCTTTCTTCAATTAGGCCCCTGAATTAACGTAAAAACAGCACCACGTGTCAGAGCCCTGCCCGCTCAACTCCCAGACAGTCCAGGGTCAGTGGTGATCAAGGACCATGATGGCCACTGAGTCAACAGCCTTTTGAAGTAAACAGGAGTCCAGCCGGTCTTATTGGCCACCATCATCACGGTGTCTGTAGGCTTTTCTATGGTGACAGTGTGATATACGTTTCCCCCGCCAAGATTATTAGCTCCCCTCCGGGTGCAGTAAGTCCTGCAAGCAGTAGTCTACTCATTCGGGACACACTATTGTTGTTTTATGAGAGAAACTCCAGGTCAAGTGATGTTCACACGAGTCGTCATGGTGCCCTGTTGCCCCCGGTTATCTCTCTGGATGTTGGAGTTGGAGGGCCTCCTCACTCGAGGTCGGTGTGCCCACGGAGCGAACCCTGCAACTTCAGGGCATGTTTGGTGATTAGGATCACCACGTGGGGTCCTTTTCCCTTAGGAGGGAGGTGGCCTTTTGGGCTGCTGATTTCCAGGTTTTTAGATACCGCCAGTATCTTGGCCAGATGTGGCAGTGGGCCAAGCCCCTTGGTGACTCTATTTTATCCTACCTGGATGGCATTCTTGCGTTGTTCCATTTCAAGTGGTCCCAGTTTTTGCACTAATTCTCCAATGGCGACTCACCTTTCACCGGGAATGGAAAGGTCAAAGGGTTTAGCTCAATTAGGGAGTTCCAGGGCAAGGGTCTGAATTGACTGCTCTTTCCATTCTTGAAAGGCCACTTCTGGATTCTGTTCAAAAGGATCATCATCTTTTCCTTTCAGTGTTTCATATAGAGGCCCAGCTAGTAGACTGTAGTTAGGGATCCAGAAGCAGCAAACCCTGGCCTCCCCAGGAACCCCTAAGCTGTCTTCTAGTTTTAGAAAGGGGTAAGGCTGCAAATGGTTTCTTCCCTTTCCTGGGATGGGCTTCTCCGACCTTGTGTGAGAATGAAGCCCAGGCAGGTCACCGCAGTCTGTGATATTTGAGCTTTTTCTTGGACAACTTCTATCCTTTATTGGCTTGGTAGTTCAGAGGCCTCCTTAGTAGGGCTGGCGATCAGAATGTCGTCTGCATATTGAAGGAGGGTTTCCTTTTCTAGAGGTAGAACTTTTCGGTCTTTAGCTAAGCTTTCCCCAAAGATGGTGTGGGAATTTTTGAACCCTTGGGGCAAGACGGCCCGGAAGTATTGTTTTAGTTGTATGTTGAGTCCTGCCACTCACAAGCCAAAATTTCTTGTGACTCTGGGACTAATGGAATACAAAAGAAGGCATCATTGAAGACTAATACAGAATACCATGTCCTGGTGGTTGGTAGAATGACCAGCAGGGTGTAGGAAATGGAGCAACTGGAGGTATATCCTCGGTGGCTTCACTGACTGTCCTGACATCCTTTACCAGGTCCCCAGCAGCCCATGGGGCTCTCGTGGTCAGGCCAATCCCAGGATATGGAGCTCTCCTGGGCAGGTACCCCACCCCCAACCCAGCCCACGGGGCTCTCATGGTCAGGCCTCTCCCAGGATACAGAGCTACCCTTGCAGGTACCGTGGCAGGGCTGGGCACACAGGAACTGTGCACATAGCCCTCATTGAAGAGCACCCCCATCTCACCTGTCGCTCAGAGCTGACACAGAGCACCTCAGAGCAGGACTTGAACTAACAAACAGCAGCTCCAACAGGTCTGTGACCCTGGGCATCACTCTGTGTGGCCTCCCTCCACCTGGTCTTCCAGAGACTTCCACTGCACCCGGGGCACCAAGCCTCTGTCTCCAACCACCACCCACCCCTCCTCTCCCTGACTCCTGGGTTCCTCTCATTAGGAGAGGGTTTTCTTGAAGTTGTCTCCCACTCATGGGCCAGATAAAATGATTAGAAAACAAGCCAAAGCTGCAGCCCCTTGTCTATCCTGACTCTCAGGAGCCCACACCTGTTCCTTGGACCTGGCCGGTTCAGTAAGTTCCATTTTCTGCAACTGTGAGCCCCTGAGGGGTGATGATTGGCTGACCTGGGCAGCCTTACCATGCCGGCCAGCCCTCCCCAGGTGTGCCTGGGTTGAGATCAATATAAATACCACTCCAGGCAGCAAGAGCCCCTGCAGCTGTGCCTGACGCCATTTTCTCTGCCCTGTCAGCAGTCTCGGGGCTGGGCTGGTGGGAGGGAGTGAGCGGCCACGGCTTTGTGGGTGGCCCAGTGTGAGTGGGGCTCTGCTGGACTTTCTGCAGCAGTTGCCAGGCTGCCACCTGCTAAAGAAGAGGATGTGTCACCCATACCTGCTGCTGGAATTTCTCCCTGGGCAGAGGTGAGGAAGGAAAAAAGCAGTGGGGGCAGGGACAGGACGGGTATCTCAGGCAGGGAAATGGAAATCTTCCAGAAGAGCACCCAGGGACAGGACCATCCTGGCTGGCCTGCAGGCACCAAGTCAGCTGGCATGCTGTCACTCGTGTGGCTCCATGGCCCTTCCTCTAGGCTTTCAAGTCCTTGTATATATTCAGGTGTTTTACCTGGGAAGGGTGGGAACAGTTCAACAGCAACTGGCCTGGGGCTCAGCTCACGTTCACTCACAGATGCCTCGGCACAGTGCCCCAGCTTTGCAATGAGTACGCTTGTGTGGGGGCTGCTGGCTGAATGGGAGACGATTCCCCACCACTGACCAACTTCAGAATTGTTTACAACTGGAGCAAGTGCCCTGATACGGTTTTCCTCTGAGTAACTGGTGGGTTCTGTTTTTTTTTTTCTCTTTTTCGTTTTGGTTCAAGGTAGATTTTATTCCTCTTTTTTGTATTTACAGATATAAGCATGGAAATAATTTATTCATATAAATACATGTATGTGAAGGGAATAATTGTTTTTTCTGTTTTATTTTTTAAATTTTATTTCTTTTTAATTTTGAATTTTATTTTATATTTTTATACAGCAGGTTCTTATTGGTTATCTATTTTATACATATAAATGTTTACATGCCAATCCCAATCTCTCAGCTCCTCCCACCACCACCCCCCCAAGAGCTTTCCCCCCTTGTTGTCCATACGATTGTTGTCTACATCTGTTGCTCTATTTATGCCTTGCAAAACGGTTAATCTGTACAGTTTTTCTAGGTTCCACATATATGCATGAATATACAAGATTTGTTTTTCTCTTTCTGACTTACTTCACTCTGTATGACAGTCTCTAGATCCATCGACGTCTCTACAAATGACCCAATTTCATTCCTTTCATGGCTTAGTAATATTCCATTTTATATATGTACCACATTTTATGCATTCGTCTGTCTGTGGGCATTTAGGTTGCTTCCATTACCTCGATATTGTAAATAGTGATGCAATGAACATTGCGGTGAATGTCTCTTTTTGATTTATGGTTTTGTCTGTGTATATGTCCAGTACTGGGATTGCTGTATCATATGGTAATTCTATTATTAGTTTCTTAAGACTCCATATTGTTCTCCATAGTGACTGTATCAATTTATATTCCCAACAATAGTGGAAGAGGCTTCCTTTTCCCCACACCCTTTCCAGCAATTGTTGTTTGTAGATTTTCAGATGATGCCCATTCTAACAGGTGTGAGGTGATACCTCATTGTTGAGTCCATTTCGTTGAGCAAGGGGTAGGTCTTGTCTATTACATATTTGGCTTATGGAACGGTATCTGTGCTAATTTCAAACTCTGGTTTTATGCAGCACCCCAACTCACCTTTCCCCTTAAGCAAGCATAAGTTGGTTTTCTAAACTTGAGACCCTGTTCTGTTTTGTAATTCAGTTCATGTGTAGCCACGTTTACATTCCATGTATTAGTGATACCTTATGATGTTTCTTTATCTGTGTGACTTATTTCACTTAGAATCATCGTGCCTCAATCCACTCATAATGCGGGTACAGGCCTGGTGACACAGATTTCATTGCTGAGTGGTACTCTGTTGTACGTTAAGTACCGCAACTTCTTTATCAATTATTTGCTCTCTGGGATACTTAACTTGTACCATAGAAGAGGTTCCTGTAAACAGAGCCGTCCCAAATTTTGGGGTGGCTGTGTCTTTTTGATTTTAATTTCCCTAAGCTATAGGACCATAAGTGGAAATGCCCTAGACTCTGTTGCTTTGTTTTTCAGATGTATCAGGAAACACCATACACTTCTCCAGAGTGGCTGTTGGCAATTTACATCCCGCCCATCAGCATAACAAGGTTCCTTTATCCCCATGGCCTGTCTTGCCTTTCTGCATTTTCCACTTTTTTCAGATGGCTCTTTAAAACGGGGGGAAGTGACACTTCATAGTAGGTCGGATTTCGATTGCAAGCTTGCTTGGTTTGCCAAAAAGGGCGTATGCGTTTTTTCCTGAATATATTCAAGAAAAAACGCATATGCTCTTTTTGGCCAAGTGCATCATTGTGGATGTTCTGCCTCTTTTCCTATGCTTTACATGCAATTCCAGTCTACCTCCTGAAATGGGTTTCCTGCAATTCTGCCCCGCTTTCGAGTCCTCTTGGCAGCCTTACTTCAATATATTTTTGGGCGATAGCTGTCATTTATAACTCTGCAGGTTTGTGAATTACAGTGCCCCTGAGCTCCTTTCTTCAACTCGCTTTCTTGTGAGCTGGCCGCAACACTGCAGGATTGCTTCAGGCCCTAGTGTGGTTCCAGCATGGCACGCTGAGCCTTTGGTTAATTCCTCTTCCTGGTGGGAAATGAGAGTTAAATTTGTCCGTCCAGACACCTCCAGCTAGTCTCTCATTGGTTCTCCCTATTCCTGTCCATTTTCCGCAGAAATGGCAAACTGGGCCAAACAGGAGGTTAAAGGCACTGACTCTCCAAGTGGCGAGAGTGTTAGTAAAGAGTCTGGAATGTTGCACCCGAGTACCAGGGAACGAAAAGTGAGACATTTGAACACGTTTCCCGATCACACGGTGGATCATACTCTGGGTTCCACATGCATGTTTTAGGTGAAGGAAGAATCCCTTAAACCTGGAGAGTTGAGACCCATGGAATGGGTACCATGCAATATGACTTCAAAGGTTCTGCATTGGCTCACCGAACCTCAACAATCCTATCACTGCAGCGCTTATGCCACTGTACACACGCTTGATTCTCTTTCGGAGACATATAAATCCATAGATTTTAAGATTCTTACTAGTCAGGTGTATTCTTAGGCGTTTAATATGGGATGTAGAGTCCACTTCGTTGAGCAAGGAGTAGCTCTTGTCTATTACATATTTGGCTTATGGAACGGTATCTGTGCTAATTTAAATCTCTGGTTTTATGCACCACCCCAACTCACCTTTCCCCTTAAACAAGCATAAGTTGGTTTTCTACATTTGAGACCCTGTTCTGTTTTGTAATTCAGTTTCTGTGTAGGCAAGTTTACATTCCGTGTATTAGTGATATCTTATGATGTTTCTTTTTCTGTGTGACTTATTTCACTTAGAATCATCGTACCTGAATCCACTCATTATGCTGCTACGGGCCTGATGATATAGATTTCATTGCTGAGTGATATTGCATTGTACGTAAGTACCACAAATTCTTTATCCATTTTTCATTTTCTGTGTTATTGAACTTGTACCGTAAACGAGGTTCTTGTAAACAGAGCCGTCCCAAACTTTGGGGTGGCTGTGTCTTTTTGATTTTAATTTCCCTAAGCTATAGGACCATAAGAGGAAGTGCCCTAGGCTCTGTTGCTTTGTTTTGTAGATGTTTCAGGAAACACCATACACTTCTCCAGAGTGGCTGTTGGCAATTTACATACCGCCCATCAGCATAGCAAGGCTCCCAGTTCTCCATGGCCTGTCCTGCCTTTCTGGATTTTATACTTTTTTCAGATGGCCCTTTTGACCAGGGGGCAGTGAGACTTCATTGTAGTGCAGATTTCCTTTGCAAGCGTGCTTGGTTGGCCAAAAAGGGCGTATGCGTTTTTTCCTGAATATATTCAGGAAAAAACGCATACGCCCTTTTTGGCCAAGTGCATCATTGTGGACGTTTTGCCTCTTTTCCTATGCTTTACATGCAATTCCAGTCTACCTCCTGAAATCGGTTTCCTGCAATTCTGCCCCGCTTACAAGTCCTCTTGGCAGCCTTACTTCAATATATTTTTGGACGATAGCTGTCATTTATAACTCTGCCGGTTTGTGAATTACAGTGCCCCTGAGCTCCTTTCTTCAACTCGCTTTCTTGTGAGCTGGCCGCAACACCGCAGGATTGCTTCAGGCCCTAGTGTGGTTCCGGCATGGCACGCTGAGACTTTGGTTAATTCCTCTTCCTGGTGGGAAATGAGAGTTAAATTTGCCCGTCCAGACACCTCCAGATAGTCTCTCATTGGTTCTCCCTATTCCTGTTCATCTTCCGCAGAAATTGCAAACTGGGCCAAACAGGAGGTTAAAGGCACTGACTCTCCAAGTGGGGAGAGTGTTAGTAAAGCATCTGGAATGTTGCACCCGAGTACCAGGGGACGAAAAGTGAGACATTTGAACACGTTTCCCGATCACACGGTGGATCATACTCTGGGTTCCACATGCATGTTTTAGGTGAAGGAAGAATCCCTTAAACCTGGAGAGTTGAGACCCATGGAATGGGTACCATGCAATATGACTTCAAAGGGTCTGCATTTGCTCACCGAACCTCACCAATCCTATCACTGCTGCATTTATGCCGCTGTAGACACGCTTGATTCTCTTTCGGAGACATATAAATCCATAGGTTTTAAGATTCTTACTAGTCAGGTATATTCTTAGGCGTTTAATATGTGGTGTTGAGTCCACTTCGTTGAGCAAGGAGTAGCTCTTGTCTATTACCTATTTGGCTTATGGAATGGTATCTGTGCTAATTTCAATCTCTGGTTTTATGCAGCACCCCAACTCACCTTTCCCCTTAAGCAAGCATAAGTTGGTTTTCTACATTTGAGATCCTGTTCTGTTTTGTATTTCAGTTCCTGGGTAGCCAAGTTTACATTCCGTGTAGTAGTGATATCTTATGATGTTTCTTTTTCTGTGTGACTTATCTCACTTAGAATCATCGTACCTGAATCCACTCATTATGCTGCTACTGGCCTGATGACATAGATTTCATTCCTGAGTGATATTGCATTGTACGTGAGTACCACAACTTCTTTATCCATTTTTCGCTTTCTGCGATATTGAACTTGTACCGTAAATGAGGTTCTTGTAAACAGAGCCGTCCCAAACTTTGGGGTGGCTGTGTCTTTTTGATTTTAATTTCCCTAAGCTATAGGACCATAAGTGGAAGTGCCCTAGGCTCTGTTGCTTTGTTTTTTAGATGTTTCAGGAAACACCATACACTTCTCCAGAGTGGCTGTTGGCAATTTACATCCCGCCCATCAGCATAACAAGGCTCCCAGTTCTCCATGGCCTGTCCTGCCTTTCTGGATTTTATACTTTTTTCAGATGGCCCTTTTGACCGGGGGGCAGTGAGACTTCATTGTAGTGCAGATTTCCTTTGCAAGCTTGCTTGGTTGGCCAAAAAGGGCGTATGCGTTTTTTCCTGAGTATATTCAGGAAAAAACGCACACGCCCTTTTTGGCCAAGTGCATCATTGTGGACGTTCTGCCTCTTTTCCTATGCTTTACATGCAATTCCAGTCTACCTCCTGAAATCGGTTTCCTGTAATTCTGCCCCGCTTTCAAGTCCTCTTGGCAGCCTTACTTCAATATATTTTTGGACGATAGCTGTCATTTTTAACTCTGCAGGTTTGTGAATTACAGTGCCCCTGAGCTCCTTTCTTCAACTCGCTTTCTTGTGAGCTGGCCGCAACACCGCAGGATTGCTTCAGGCCCTAGTGTGGTTCCGGCATGGCACGCTGAACCTTTGGTTAATTCCTCTTCCTGGTGGGAAATGAGAGTTAAATTTGCCCGTCCAGACACCTCCAGCTAGTCTCTTATTGGTTCTCCCTATTCCTGTTCATTTTCCGCAGAAATTGCAAACTGGGCCAAACAGGAGGTTAAAGGCACTGACTCTCCAAGTGAGGAGAGTGTTAGTAAAGCGTCTGGAATGTTGCACCCGAGTACCAGGGGACGAAATCTGACACATTTGAACACGTTTCCCGATCACACGGTGGATCATACTCTGGGTTCCACATGCATGTTTTAGCTGAAGGAAGAATCCCTTAAACCTGGAGAGTTGAGACCCTTGGCATGGGTACCATGCAATATGACTTCAAAGGGTCTGCATTGGCTCACCGAACCTCACCAATCCTATCACTGCTGCGCTAATGCACTGTACACACGCTTGATTCTCTTTCAGAGACATGTAAATCCATAGGTTTTAAGATTCTTACTAGTCAGGTATATTCTTAGGCGTTTAATATGAGGTGTAGAGTCCACTTCGTTGAGCAAGGAGTAGCTCTTGTCTATTACATATTTGGCTTATGGAACAGTATCTGTGCTAATTTCAATCTCTGGTTTTATGCAGCACCCCAACTCACCTTTGCCCTTAAGCAAGCATAAGTTGGTTTTCTACATTTGAGACCCTGTTCTGTTTTGTAATTCAGTTCCTGTGTAGCCAAGTTTACATTCTGTGTATTAGTGATATCTTATGATGTTTCTTTTTCTGTGTGACTTATTTCACTTAGAATCATCGTACCTGAATCCACTCATTATGCTGCTACGGGCCTGATGATATACATTTCATTGCTGAGTGATATTGCATTGTACATAAGTACCACAAATTCTTTATCCATTTTTCGCTTTCTGTGATATTGAACTTGTACCGTAAACGAGGCTCTTGTAAACAGAGCCGTCCCAAACTTTGGGGTGGCTGTGTCTTTTTGATTTTAATTTCCCTAAGCTATAGGACCATAAGTGGAAGTGCCCTAGGCTCTGTTGCTTTGTTTTTTAGATGTTTCAGGAAACACCATACACTTCTCCAGAGTGGCTGTTGGCAATTTACATCCCGCCCATCAGCATAACAAGGCTCCCAGTTCTCCATGGCCTGTCCTGCATTTCTGGATTTTATACATTTTTCAGATGGCCCTTTTGACCGGGGGGCAGTGAGACTTCATTGTAGTGCAGATTTCCTTTGCAAGCTTGCTTGGTTGGCCAAAAAGGGCGTATGCGTTTTTTCCTGAATATATTCAGGAAAAAACGCATACGCCCTTTTTAGCCAAGTGCATCATTGTGGACGTTCTGCCTCTTTTCCTATGCTTTACATGCAATTCCAGTCTACCTCCTGAAATCGGTTTCCTGCAATTCTGCCCCGCTTTCAAGTCCTCTTGGCAGCCTTACTTCAATATATTTTTGGACGATAGCTGTCATTTATAACTCTGCAGGTTTGTGAATTACAGTGCCCCTGAGCTCCTTTCTTCAACTCGCTTTCCTGTGAGCTGGCCGCAACACCGCAGCATTGCTTCAGGCCCTAGTGTGGTTCCGGCATGGCACGCTGAGCCTTTGGTTAATTCCTCTTCCTGGTGGGAAATGAGAGTTAATTTGCCCGTTCAGGCACCTCCAGCTAGTCTCTCATTGGTTCTCCCTATTCCTGTTCATTTTCCGCAGAAATTGCAAACTGGGCCAAACAGGAGGTTAAAGGCACTGACTCTCCAAGTGGCGAGAGTGTTAGTAAAGCGTCTGGAATGTTGCACCCGAGTACCAGGGGACGAAACCTGAGACACATTTGAACACGTTTCCCAATCACACGGTGGATCATACTCTGGGTTCCACATGCATGTTTTAGCTGAAGGAAGAATCCCTTAAACCTGGAGAGTTGAGACCCATGGAATGGGTACCATGCAATGTGACCTCAAAGGGTCTGCATTTGCTCACCGAACCTCACCAATCCTATCACTGCTGCGTTTATGCCGCTGTACACACGCTTGATTCTCTTTCGGAGACATAGAAATCTATAGGTTTTAAGATTCTTACTGGTCAGGTATATTCTTAGGCGTTTAATATGGGGTGTAGAGTCCACTTCATTGAGCAAGGAGTAGCTCTTGTCTATTACATATTTGGCTTATGGAACGGTATCTGTGCTAATTTCAATCTCTGGTTTTATGCAGCACCCCAACTCACCTTTCCCCTTAAGCAAGCATAAGTTGGTTTTCTACATTTGAGTCCCTGTTCTGTTTTGTAATTCAGTTCCTGTGTAGCCAAGTTTACATTCCGTGTAGTAGTGATATCTTATGATGTTTCTTTTTCTGTGTGACTTATCTCACTTAGAATCATCGTACCTGAATCCACTCATTATGCTGCTACGGGCCTGATGATATACATTTCATTGCTGAGTGATATTGCATTGTACGTGAGTACCACAACTTCTTTATCCATTTTTCACTTTCTGTGATATTGAACTTGTACTGTAAACGAGGTTCTTGTAAACAGAGGCGGCCCAAACTTTGGGGTAGCTGTGTCTTTTTGATTTTAATTTCCCTAAGCTATAGGACCATAAGTGGAAGTGCCCTAGGCTCTGTTGCTTTGTTTTGTAGATGTTTCAGGAAACACCATACACTTCTCCAGAGTCGCTGTTGGCAATTTACATCCCGCCCATCAGCATAACAAGGCTCCCAGTTCTCCATGGCCTGTCCTGCCTTTCTAGATTTTACACTTTTTTCAGATGGCCCTATTGACCGGGGGGCAGTGAGACTTCATTGTAGTGCAGATTTCCTTTGCAAGCTTGCTTGGTTGGCCAAAAAGGGCGTATGCGTTTTTTCCTGAATATATTCAGGAAAAAACGCATACGCCCTTTTTGGCCAAGTGCATCATTGTGGACGTTCTGCCTCTTTTCCTATGCTTTACATGCAATTCCAGTCTACCTCCTGAAATCGGTTTCCTACAATTGTGCCCCGCTTTCAAGTCCTCTTGGCAGCCTTACTTCAATATATTTTTGGACGATAGCTGTCATTTTTAACTCTGCAGGTTTGTGAAATACAGTGCCCCTGAGCTCCTTTCTTCAACTCGCGTTCTTGTGAGCTGGCCGCAACACCGCAGGATTGCTTCAGGACATAGTGTGGTTCCGGAATGGCACGCTGAGCCTTTGTTTAATTCCTCTTCCTGGTGGGAAATGAGAGTTAAATTTGCCCGTCCAGACACCTCCAGGTAGTCTCTAATTGGTTCTCCCTATTCCTGTTCATCTTCCGCAGAAATTGCGAACTGGGCCAAACAGGAGTTTAAAGGCACTGACTCTCCAAGTGGGGAGAGTGTTAGTAAAGCATCTGGAATGTTGCACCTGAGTACCAGCGGATGAAAACGGACACATTTGAACACGTTTTCCGATCACACGGTGGATCATACTCTGGGTTCCACATGCATGTTTTAGCTGAAGGAAGAATCCCTTAAACCTGGAAAGTTGAGACCCAAGGAATAGGTACCATGCAATATGACTTCAAAGGGTCTGCATTTGCTCACCGAACGTCACCAATTCTATCACTGCTGCGCTTATGCCGCTGTACACACGCTTGATTCTCTTTTGGAGACAAATAAGTCCATAGGTTTTAAGATTCTTACTAGTCAGGTATATTCTTAGGCGTTTAATATGGGGTGTTGAGTCCTCTTCGTTGAGCAAGGAGTAGATCTTGTCTATTACATATTTGGCTTGTGGAACGGTATCTGTGCTAATTTCAATCTCTGGTTTTATGCAGCACCCCAACTCACCTTTCCCCTTAAGCAAGCATAAGTTGGTTTTCTACATTTGACACCCTGTTCTGTTTTGTAATTCAGTTCCTGTGTAGCCAAGTTTACATTCCGTGTAGTAGTGATATCTTATGATGTTTCTTTTTCTGTGTGACTTATCTTACTTAGAATCATCGTACCTGAATCCACTCATTATGCTGTTACGGGCCTGATGACATACATTTCATTGCTGAGTGATATTGCATTGTACGTAAGTACCACAACTTCTTTATCCATTTTTCGCTTTCTGTGATACAGAACTTGTACCGTAAACGAGGTTCTTGTAAACAGAGCTGTCCCAAACTTTGGGGTGACTGTGTCTTTTTTATTTTAATTTCCCTAAGCTATAGGACCATAAGTGGAAATGTCCTAGGCTCTTTTGCTTTGTTTTTTAGATGTTTCAGGAAACACCATACACTTCTCCAGAGTGGCTGTTGGCAATTTACATCCCGCCCATCAGCATAACAAGGCTCCCAGTTCTCCATGGCCTGTCCGGCCTTTCTGGATTTTACACTTTTTTCAGATGGCCCTTTTGACTGGGGGGCAGTGAGACTTCATTGTAGTGCAGATTTCCTTTGCAAGCTTGCTTGGTTGGCCAAAAAGGGAGTATTTATTTTTTCCTGAATATATTCAGGAAAAAACGCATACGCCCTTTTTGGCCAAGTGCATCATTGTGGACGTTCTGCCTCTTTTCCTATGCTTTACATGCAATTCCAGTCTACCTCCTGAAACCGGTTTCCTGCAATTCTGCCCCGCTTTCAAGTCCTCTTGGCAGCCTTACTTCAATATATTTTTGGACGATAGCTGTCATTTATAACTCTGCAGGTTTGTGAATTACAGTGCCCCTGAGCTCCTTTCTTCAACTCGCTTTCTTGTGAGCTGGCCGCAACACCGCAGCATTGCTTCAGGCCCTAGTGTGGTTCCGGAATGGCATGCTGAGCCTTTGGTTAATTCCTCTTCCTGGTGGGAAATGAGAGTTAAATTTGCCCGTCCAGACACCTCCAGCTAGTCTCTCATTGGTTCTCCCTATTCCTGTTCATTTTCCGCAGAAATTGCAAACTGGGCCAAACAGGAGGTTAAAGGCACTGACTCTCCAAGTGGGGAGAGTGTTAGTAAAGCGTCTGGAATGTTGCACCCGAGTACCAGGGGACGAAACCTGAGACACATTTGAACACGTTTCCCGATCACACGGTTGATCATACTCTGGGTTCCAAATGCATGTTTTAGCTGAAGGAAGAATCCCTTAAACCTGGAGAGTTGAGACCCATGGAATGGGTACCATGCAATATGACTTCAAAGGGTCTTCATTTGCTCACCGAACCTCACCAATCCTATCACTGCTGCGTTTATGCCGCTGTACACACGCTTGATTCTCTTTCGGAGACATAGAAATCCATAGGTTTTAAGATTCTTACTAGTCAGGTATATTCTTAGGCGTTTAATATGGGGTGTTGATTCCACTTGGTTGAGAAAGGAGTAGCTCTTGTCTATTACATATTTGCCTTATGGAACGGTATCTGTGCTAATTTCAATCTCTGGTTTTATGCAGCACCCCAACTCACCTTTCCCCTTAAGCAAGCATAAGTTGGTTTTCTACATTTGACACCCTGTTCTGTTTTGTAATTCTGTTCCTGTGTAGCCAAGTTTACATTCCGTGTAGTAGTGATATCTTATGATGTTTCTTTTTCTGTGTGACTTATCTCACTTAGAATCATCGTACCTGAATCCACTCATTATGCTGCTATGGGCCTGATGACATAGATTTCATTGCTGAGTGATATTGCATTGTACGTACCTACCACAACTTCTTTATCCATTTTTCACTTTCTGTGATATTGAACTCGAACTGTAAACGAGGTTCTTGTAAACAGAGCTGTCCCAAACTTTGGGGTGACTGTGTCTTTTTGATTTTAATTTCCCTAAGCTATAGGACCATAAGTGGAAGTGCCCTAGGCTCTGTTGCTTTGTTTTGTAGATGTTTCAGGAAACACCATACACTTCTCCAGAGTGGCTGTTGGCAATTTACATCCCGCCCATCAGCATAACAAGGCTCCCAGTTCTCCATGGCCTGTCCTGCCTTTCTGGATTTTACACTTTTTTCAGATGGCCCTTTTGACCGGGGGGCAGTGAGACTTCATTGTAGTGCAGATTTCCTTTGCAAGCTTGCTTGGTTGGCCAAAAAGGGCGTATGCGTTTTTTCCTGAATATATTCAGGAAAAAACGCATACGCCCTTTTTGGCCAAGTGCATCATTGTGGACGTTCTGCCTCTTTTCCTATGCTTTACATGCAATTCCAGTCTACCTCCTGAAATCGGATTCCTGCAATTCTGCCCCGCTTTCAAGTCCTCTTGGCAGCCTTACTTCAATATATTTTTGGACGATAGCTGTCATTTTTAACTCTGCAGGTTTGTGTATTACAGTGCCCCTGAGCTGCTTTCTTCAACTCGCTTTCTTGTGAGCTGGCCGCAACACCGCAGGATTGCTTCAGGCCCTAGTGTGGTTCCGGCATGGCAAGCTGAGCCTTTGGTTAATTCCTCTTCCTGGTGGGAAATGAGAGTTAAATTTGCCCGTCCAGACACCTCCAGATAGTCTCTCATTGGTTCTCCCTATTCCTGTTCATCTTCCGCAGAAATTGCAAACTGGGCCAAACAGGAGGTTAAAGGCACTGACTCTCCAAGTGGGGAGAGTGTTAGTAAAGCGTCTGGAATGTTGCACCCGAGTACGAGGAGACGAAACCTGAGACACATTTCAACACGTTTCCCGATCACACGGTGGATCATACTCTGGGTTCCACATGCATGTTTTAGGTGAAGGAAGAATCCCTTAAACCTGGAGAGTTGAGACCCATGGAATGGGTACCATGCAATATGACTTCAAAGGTTCTGCATTGGCTCACCGAACCTCACCAATCCTATCACTGCTGTGCTTATGCCACTGTACACACGCTTGATTCCCTTTCGGAGACATATAAATCCATAGGTTTTAAGATTCTTACTAGTCAGGTATATTCCTAGACGTTTAATATGGACTGTTGAGTCCTCTTCGTTGAGCAAGGAGTAGCTCTTGTCTATTACATATTTGGCTTATGGAACAGTATCTGTTCTAATTTCAATCTCTGGTTTTATGCAGCACCCCAATTCACCTTTCCCCTTAAGCAAGCATAAGTTGGTTTTCTACATTTGAGACCCTGTTCTGTTTTGTATTTCAGTTCCTGGGTAGCCAAGTTTACATTCCGTGTAGTAGGGATATCTTATGATGTTTCTTTTTCTGTGTGACTTATTTCACTTAGAATCATCGTACCTGAATCCACTCATTATGCTGCTACGGGCCTGATGATATACATTTCATTGCTGAGTGATATTGCATTGTACGTAAGTACCACAACTTCTTTATCCATTTTTCACTTTTTGTGATATTGAACTTGTACCGTAAATGAGGTTCTTGTAAACAGAGCCGTCCCAAACTTTGGGGTGGCTGTTTCTTTTTGATTTTAATTTCCCTAAGCTATAGGACCATAAGTGGAAGTGCCCTAGGCTCTGTTGCTTTGTTTTTTAGATGTTTCAGGAAACACCATACACTTCTCCAGAGTGGCTGTTGGCAATTTACATCCCGCCCATCAGCATAACAAGGCTCCAAGTTCTCCATGGCCTGTCCTGCCTTTCTGGATTTTACACTTTTTTCAGATGGCCCTTTTGACCGGGGGGCAGTGAGACTTCATTGTAGTGCAGATTTCCTTTGCAAGCTTGCTTGGTTGGCCAAAAAGGGCGTATGCGTTTTTTCCTGAATATATTCAGGAAAAAACGCATACGCCCTTTTTGGCCAAGTGCATCATTGTGGACATTCTGTCTCTTTTCCTATGCTTTACATGCAATTCCAGTCTACCTCCTGAAATCGGATTCCTGCAATTCTGCCCCGCTTTCGAGTCCTCTTGGCAGCCTTACTTCAATATATTTTTGGACGATAGCTGTCATTTTTAACTCTGCAGGTTTGTGAATTACAGTGCCCCTGAGCTCCTTTCTTCAACTCGCTTTCTTGTGAGCTGGCCGCAACACCGCAGGATTGCTTCAGGCCCTAGTGTGGTTCCGGCATGGCACGCTGAGCCTTTGGTTAATTCCTCTTCCTGGTGGGAAATGAGAGTTAAATTTGCCCATCCAGACACCTCCAGCTAGTCTCTCATTGGTTCTCCCTATTCCTGTTCATTTTCCGCAGAAATTGCAAACTGGGCCAAACAGGACGTTAAAGGCAGTGACTCTCCAAGTGGGGAGAGTTTTAGTAAAGCGTCTGGAATGTTGCACCCGAGTACCAGGGGACGAAAACTGAGACACATTTGAACACGTTTCCCGATCACACGGTGGATCATACTCT